>NC_047654.1:1881301-1924610 GCF_902201215.1 Prunus dulcis | reverse complement strand
CCTAAAACATCACACAAAATTCAAAACTTCCATGCTAACTTTCAAATAATAAGGAAAAAAATCATGAGTAATTTAACTTGTTGCAAGCCATTTGAATGGAGAGGGCCTAACCAACCACAGAAAGAATAAAGAATCAACATAAAATTTTAAAAAACACGACTGTTTGCAGTAGCTATTATTAGGCAATTATACCTATGATCAAGGACTAAAATATCGATAATATTGATGAAATTATTATTTTTTCGAGTCTAGAGTATTTTGGAGCATGTCCATACACATATAGTATAAGTATCGATAATGCCAGAAAATATTGACAGCGATAATTACAAGAAATAAATTACAAGGAGGATCTAAGGATCCCAATATTCTTGTTATCATACATAAGCTTTAAAGAAATGGACAATGGAAAGTTAGTAAACCAAATACAAGGGTTAAGTTTGCCATGATTGATAGCCAGATCAACTACCATATTGGTTTCCCGGTAGACATGTCTTACTTAAAAGAATATGTAAGTGTTGTATTAATCCTTTAATTGGTCGATCTCTATCAAATATATAATAGGTAGTATTAATTAAAGGTTTAAAATACTCATAAAATAAAGCAGCATTAAATTATACGGAGAAGCTACGTACTATGAGTTCTTTCTCTCTCATCATATTTAAGAGCTCCTAGAAGTCTCCCTATTTTTGAAAGTAGATAGAGAGCATGGTTGAAGTTGTATTTTTCCAATAACTCCCTAAAATTTGTCTAAACAAGTGGTTTAAAGAGCTCATTATGGATGCTTTTAGTGACATAAGACGCCAAATAGGAGGTTGGTAAATTTGACTTTTATGCTAAAATCCCATTTATGGATTGGTTTTTTATTTTTATTTTTGTTAGTATTTTTGGATGGGTTTGATTATATGGTAAGTTTAGTGTGAACCAAATTGAATCAGTCATATTCTAATTAAATCGCGCCCAACCCCAAGTGTTTGGCACTAAGTTATATATTTTTAAATTGTGCAGTGGGAGGTCAACATGATCTAGTTTTATGAACAAGGGCCTTGACTTGCAAACCAAAGATCTCATATTTGAATCCTATGAAATCTTGATTGTGCATTTATGTTTAAAAAACCTATTTTCTCTGTAATTTAGATTATTACTTATACTAAAAATAAAACATGCGTGGTGGGAGTTGAACCACTAAAAGGCACAAAAGTCAGAAAAATCAAAAGATTTCTGACCATTTTTATATATTTATCATTCTTATTTCTTGTCCACCTTTCTGCAATCAATCAAATCTTCATATGTCGCCACCACCGTCAATGTTATTTTTCTTTCTTTCTGAACCCATTATTATAGTTTGGTAGTTTTTGACCAAAAAAGAAGTTTGGTATTTTAGCAGCCTCTAAGGAAAAATAAAAAATAAAAGACAAAGTTTGGTCCTTTGGCAAAAATACGTGTGCTCATTCATCACCTCCTTTATCAGCGATATTCTAGACAAAAACTATATTAAATTCAGAAAATCAATGGAAGAATGAAAGCACCTTTGTAAGGTAGCCCAAAAAAAAGCCTTCAAAATCCTACAACAATTTTTAGAAATGCCACATAAACATGTACATCATTTTCAAATTTACTGTCATGAAAATAAAAATAAAAATTTAAGAGATGTCATTTTATTATTTCAAAATCTCTAATTTGTCACGTGATGTTAACTCCGTTACAAGTTTGTTTAAAAAATAATAATAATAATGTGTATGCTGTTTTGGTAAAGTTGGTGAGTCACTTGATTGCTAACATCAGAAATCAAAAAGTGAAGGTTCAGAGTTGAAAATGACATGGAATTTATACCTTATCTGTACGTGATTGCCTTCACTATATGATGTAACTCAATATTATTTATGAATTATGGGTTATTTTTTCAAATATTCCTTAATATATGTTGAAGCAAAGAGGATTTGAGGTTTGCGATTCTTTTCCTTTAACTAGGAAACGGGTCAAAGATTACATTTCTTGATTTAGTTGAACTTCGAAATCCAAGAATCTCAAACTTTTGTTCTCAAGGAAAATTCACATGCATGGAAAAGGAAAAAAGAAAGAGAAAATGCACAAGTATAGAATAATTATAAATTTAGTCATCTCAAGTAATAACTGTAGTTGACAGAAATTCTAGCCGCTCTTTCCCTCTACGAGTTCTAAAGGAAAACTCCATAGAGGGGGGATGAGAAAGAAGCGTCACCGCTCCCTCCTCCCCATCCTCTCTTATCGTCTTTTCCTTTTTATGTTAGTGAATAAGTCAACTGGAGTGTTTTGAATAAAAAGTCTATTGTGGTGATTTTTTCTAAGTCATGCTTAGATTGAAATTCCCCATCACCTTTTTTTTGTCTATGTTATCAATCAAATCATTCTCCTAAAACTCACTTCCTAACGCTGCTCCTGTTCTCTAAATTTGATTCTATATCATCTTTGACGGAAGTTGCTGCAAATCACCAAATTGTTCTTTGGCAAGGTGGTTGTTTTTGTTTATTTGTTCATGCTTATGCGCAAGTTGATTGCTAGAAATCATATTTCCCCCAGATATGTTATGGATGTGGTGGTGGGTGTGGCTGCCACGGCGCTTCTTCAGGTGGTGGTGGTAGTGTTCGTTTAGATTCATAGGTTGTTTTAGTATTTTAGTTATGTTGGGTTTGTGGGTTTTGTTTAAACTTATGGTTAATTGTGGTGATGTGGGCTAGTAGTTTTAGTGTGGCTTTTGTCCTCGTTAGTTTTGCTTTTAGCATGTTAGTTTGTTGCCCTCTTAGGATTGATACTTTAGATGTCTTGTTAATGTCTATGATTGTACCATTGAAGTTCATCTAATGAAATTTTTATTTAAATTTTTTTATAAAAACAAAATTATAGTTTGAAGTTTTTTGGTATTTGAATTGAGGGTTCATTTATAACATCATTTTCGTTATATTGAATAATATTTTTGTATCTAGAAAATAATAATAATGTTTTTGTAAAGCAACCGAAACCAAAATATTCCATATCCTTTTCTTGGTTAAGGGGAGATAAGATTCTATGTATTTTGTCATTTACACTAACATGACATATGTGGGAAACCCACTTCATATACAAAAAAGCATCCACATGGACCAAATTGCCCTTAGTGAGAAATACAGAACATCCAATCAATCAAGCATCGCAAGACATTTCGTTAGGCAAAAGCCCATAGACAAGCCAATTCAACACAGGCGTCCGTTTGGCATTTGTTTATTTGAGACTATAAGTGATTATTTTAAAAATTTTAAAAGCCCAACCTGTTTGGTAAAAGATAATAAAATCACTTATTTTGAATAATTAATTGTCACACCCCGGACCGGCTCCGCCGTAGCACGATATTGTCCGCTTTGGGCCTCCCTCACTGCCCGCACGGTTTAGTTTCTGGGAGCTCACGAGTAAATTCCCAGGGTGGTCATCCATCCTGGGATTGCTCCAGCCTCCAACTCGCTTAACTTCGAAGTTCTTACAACTCCGAAGCCAGTGAGCTCCCAAAAGGCCTCGTCTAAGGTGGTGGGCCCCACTCTAGCACTATATTGTCCTCTTTGGGCCTGGCTACATTCTCACCAGCCTGCAAGGATTTGTTTCTGGGAGCTCACGGAGCAACTTCCCGGGGCGGTCACCCATCCTGGGATTGCTCCAGCCTCCAACTCACTTAACTTCGGAGTTCCTACGAACCCGAAGCCAGTGAGCTCCCAGAAGGCTTTGTGCTAGATGGATGCGGGTGTGCCATATAAGGCACATCACCCCCTCTCCGTTTGGTTGATGTGGGATCTTACAATCCACCCCCCTTAAGGAGCCCGACGTCCTCGTCGGCACACTCGCACCACACGGCAGAGTCGCTCTGATACCAAATTGTCACACCCCGGACCGGCTCCGCCGTAGCACGATATTGTCCGCTTTGGGCCTCCCTCACTGCCCGCACGGTTTTGTTTCTGGGAGCTCACGATCAACTTCCCAAGGTGGTCACCCATCCTGGGATTGCTCCAGCCTCCAACTCGCTTAACTTCGGAGTTCTTACAACTCCGAAGCTAGTGAGCTCCCAAAAGGCCTCGTCTAAGGTGGTGGGCCCCACTCTAGCACGATATTGTCATCTTTGGGCCTGGCTACATTCTCACCAGCCCGCAAGGATTTGTTTCTGGGAGCTCACGGAGCAACTTCCAGGTATGTCACCCATCCTGGGATTGCTCCAGCCTCCAACTCGCTTAACTTCGGAGTTCCTACGAACCCGAAGCCAGTGAGCTCCCAGAAGGCCTCGTGCTAGATGGATGCGGGTGTGCCATATAAGGCACATCACCCCCTCTCCGTTTGGTTGATGTGGGATCTTACAAATTACTGTGAGAGAAAGCAATTAATTCATTTTTTTCATAATCTAGGAAACAGTTTTGAAGAGTCGCTGGATTTAATGAAACTTTCAAAATTTCAAAAATAACCCCCTTTTATTTATTTATTACCAACCGCACTTCTAACAAAAAGTTTACCAAACGCCAAATTACTTTATCTCACAGCTAATTTCTTTCACAGTAAATCTAAGAGTGATTATTTTTACAGCACAACAATGCCAAACTGGACATGTCTGATCTAAGCCTAGATCATGTAAGGCATAAAGGGATAAGCTCAAAGATGACTTATCCTTTGGCGGCATCACCAAAGCATCAACCCAAAATCTTAGGGATATCCTTAATAACTGCATCAACAATAACTAAGGAGATTACGTTACCTCCCAATCAACGTCAAACTCGTAGCCTCTCACAATGGTAAATCAACCATCAAAGGGTCAAATATAAACCAACCTCTATCTCTTGGAGAAGGTAATTGTTTATTGAACTAAGAAACTCTAATTCTCTCTATACAACACTACTAACTTAGGCATTGGTGATCTTTTGACTCACCACACTGATGTGCACAAGAACTTACGATTGTCTTTCTTTTCTTAATTTCATAGCACAAAGGACCTTTCTGAAGGTTGACTAATTCATTCCTCACAATATATTTATTGAATAATTTGAATGACAACTACTTGGAGTGACCAGGTAATGGAAATGTGTCAAATACATATGAGAGTGACAAACGGCTTAGTTGCCCAAGCCAGTTGAAAATTCTGCATGAAAAATTACGGGATTTGACCATAATGACACACTAGAGATGTATTGGAATAATTCTGAATTATGTTTATTTCCGTTGAATATTTAATGACAAATGTGTCGGCTCGACCCATTAAAATTCTCATCCAAAAATTTGTTCAAAGTAAAAGGGAAGGGCAGCTGTAAATGTTGAAAGTAGATCTATTTTTGGCCTTTTTCAACTAAAAAACTAAAAAACAAAAAAACCAAACAGAATTGTATTGAATAAATAAAATATATGCATCACCGACATGTTTGTCTCTGACTTTTTTTCGTTTTCTTTTTATTTTATTTATTTATTTTTCATTTTTGGGTTGGCTGCGATCTGAGATTTAGATATTTGCCTCGCTTATCGAGTTAGAGTTTATGTCAGCAATGGGAATGTCAAGAACTTATTATACACTAAATTATTGACCCATTTGGATTAAAAAAACAACTGACTTAACCTGTTTTTTTTTTATAAAGAAAACCGTGAACTGCATTGAAGTACAATAACTGACCTCGTAAAATGTTGCCGCGCGTCCATTTTCCTTTTTAGCTTTATTTATTTATAGAATCAAGGATAGTATTTTATTTAAGCTTAATTACACCAATGTCTTTGAAATTTCGGTTAAATTCTATTTTGTTTCTTTAAATTCAAAATGGTCCACTTTCATCTTCGTGCCCCATTTTACTTTATGCCGTCAACTCCATCAAAAATTTGTTAACTTTGATTATATGGCAGATGTATTTTTGTAATTTTGTACATCAATAATCAATGACCCATCTAAACTCAGACTTATTGTGCCACATCAACTGATAAAAATAAAATATAAAAGATAACAAATTAAATAATCAATTAACAATTAAAAAAAATAAATTGTCAATTAACAACTAAAAAAATTAAATATTAAAAAAAACTCTCTCTCCTCTAAACCAACCCGACCCACCCCCTTTCCACCCCTCCCCCATTCCAACCGCCCATCACCACCCCCCTTCTCTCTCTCTCTCTCTCTCTCTCTCTCCCCTACCTTCTTGGACCAAATTTGCAATCCCCCTCCCCAATCAAAGCCGCTACCCCTTCTCCCTAACCCCAGATCCCCACCCCACCCCACCTCCCCGACCCAAACCACCCTCCACATCAGTTGATAAAATAAAAAAAATTAAATAATCAATTAACATTGTCTTTGGTGCAGGTTTTGGTATCGACAGGCATTTAGTTTTGCTTTCTTTCCTTCATTGTCAGTACTTTTGTCATTTTTCCGACCTTCCAATTACATGTGGGTCGTCAGATCTCGATCTTGCCGATCCAGGGTCGAGGAAAGGAGGGTGGTTTTGGGTCAAAGAGGTAGGGTGGGGATCTAGGATCGTGGAGGAGGCGCATCTACTCTAGATCGGAAGGGGGGCTACGAATTTGGTTTAGGAATGGGAGAGAGAGAGAGAGAGAGAGAGAGAGAAGGTGATGGGCGGTGGAAGTGGGGTGGGTGAGTTTATTTGGAAATTTGATTGAAGAAGAAGATTGATGTCTTGGTTGTTAGGGGTTGTTTTTTTAAAAAGAAACTTTTAGGTTTGATTCATTTCCCTTGGTTTTTTTTTTAAAAAATAAAAAATATATAATGTTTTTCTTTTTAATCTAGGTGAGGTGGGCTCTACTTGTCACGTCACCTACTTAATTGGTGAATAATGATTCATGTGTACGAAATTACAAAAACACATATGTCACATCATCAAAGTTAACAAACTTTCAGATGGAGTTGACGATAGGGGTAAAGTGAGTCACCAAACCTCCGTCAAGGAATGAAAGTAGGCAATTTTGAGTTTGGAGGGGCAAAGTGAGATTTGATCGAAGTTTCAGAGAGTATTGGTGTAATTAAACTTTTTATTTATGAGAGGAGAAAAACAAGTTTTTTTTTAAAAAAAAAGTCAGGCTATGTATTAGAAGATCAGAGCATCTTCAATAGTAGTAGCAAACTGAACTCTTCAAACTAAAGTTGGTTGACTTATGTGGCAATTTGAAATGGTTTATTTGCTAATAATTTATAGCCCAACAAACTCTTCAATTAAATTAATGCAATGTTACGAAAAAAAGTAAATATGAAAACATGTGAAAAATGTCTATGTATTTATTATTTGAAAAGAAAAAAAATGCATGTTTTTAACATTTTCAAGGTAGGTTTTGTTTTTCTAAAGTAAAATTAAATGTTTTGAAGAGCCAAAGTCAATTCTCAAGGGAAAAAAAGAAAAAGAAAAAAAAAAGCCAAGGTCAACTTACCAGTTCTGAAGAGAGAGAAAGAGGTTGTAGCTTTGATGACTGAGTTTGACAAAGTTGTTTGAGAGGTTTTGATGATGTGGCTCACCAATTTTAACATTCCAAAGTTGTTGAAAAGGTTGTTGGAGATGCTCTTAGACAAACATCTCTACACATAAGAGTTCGATTGTTAGACTAACCAATGGTCTATCTTCTTAACCGCAACACATGTAGTAATCGTGCACATACCTAATAGTTTAAGTAGTATTTATACAAATTTCCCTTTTTAATAAATGGGGAAGAGGAAAAGAGGTAAGGGGTCTTGTGTTATGCATAAAAAAGGACTTGATTAGTATAAATATAGTGAATGAATGTCCGAAAATATATTTAGTTGAAAAAGATAATTAAATATTTAGAAGAGTTGTCAATGGGACTCAGAGTTTCAAATTTGAACCTCATGACACCTTCATTGTAAGTTATATATCTAAAGGGAGGTACAATTTCTATTTGATGAACTTCTTTTTGGTCATTTTACCCTCCATACTTTTTCTTCGTTGACATTTCACCCTCTAATTAATTTTTTTTTTTTTTTCTGTTAATGAAACTGCATTCTGATGCAATTTTTGTTTGTTTGTATGTACTTATGTTTATGTTTATATCTTATCCAATTGCGTTAATCAGT
Organism: Prunus dulcis; assembly: GCF_902201215.1. Taxonomy (NCBI): domain Eukaryota; kingdom Viridiplantae; phylum Streptophyta; class Magnoliopsida; order Rosales; family Rosaceae; genus Prunus; species Prunus dulcis. The sequence continues at coordinate 1,916,557 of NC_047654.1, read as the reverse complement.
AACCATGTCCATTTATAAGCTAGCAACGACCTTAATTTTCTTTATATGCTGGAAATTTTGTCATGCGATGCTAAACTTAAATAACTATAAGATTAAGAAAAACACACAATAAACTCATTTAGTAACACAAAAATATTGTCAATTGTGTCTAACCCAGTAGAAAAAGACATTAACTTGCATAGGTTCGAACCCCTAATAGGCACCTTGATAGTGTGAGTGTATGTGAGAAACCTTCATCCCCTGTAGTTTAGACTATTATTTCAAAATGATTAGAAATCTTGTTGGAATCTTAACAATATTTATAATTTTTTTTGAATACAAGTGATATTCCAAACTACAAGGGAAAGAGAATTTGCTCACACACACACACACGCTGCCAGTATGTCATGGAGGTTCGAACTTAAGACCATTGATATGCAAATCAATACGTTTTTCTTTATTGAGCTAAACCCCGTTAATTCAATATTCGTCATTTGAAATTAAAAAAGAAGTCACCAATAAACAACTGATAATATACAATAAGCCACACAAAATTTATTAGACATAAACTAGATAGCCAAGCCAAAGTGTTTAGAAAAAATAGTGGTCTTTTTCTGAAAGACATTCAGTGTAAGAACAATAACAAATTGGTGGTCCCTTTGGTGTAGAGAACAAAGAGAAAAGTTGTGCATGCAAATGATGGTCATGACCAGGCGATGTGGATATGTTTTTAAGTTGCTCATCTACCATTATGTTTTGTAGAGCCAAGAAGTCATGTCCCAGGTTAGGTTCTCGTCTAACAGTACCATTACATAGAATGCAATTCTACCTATGCGAAAAAATGTATTGTAATAAAGTAGGTTCGCATATGGGAATTAACAATCATTTATATATTATATATGAATTATGCATTCTTAAGAAAATAATGTTATCAAGGTTTAAAATATCGATGGTTTTGGAAATATTAGTAGTTTAAAAATAAATTTTAATAGAAATATTGGGATATTATTGATATTGATAAAAATTGAATAAAAACCACATAAATTGTAAGAAAAACTTGGAAATTTTTCTTAAAACTTTAGAGGAAGTTTATTTAGTCAATTATTAATTACTTTATCACAAAAAATTTAAAGGAAATGCATTGCATAATGGGTTTAACTGATTTAAGTTGATTATATAGCGAGCTAACAAATGCTGTGAGTAAAGAACATATGTAGTAATTAATGAAAGAGATTAAACACACTATAGTCATTTATTTATAATGATATACTACAATATTTTACACTTTATACATTGCATGGTAAGATACATGAGTGACTTAGTACCAAATAGAGTTCTTATAAGCTTCAAATTTGAGTTATTTACACTAACACCTCCTGAGGTTTTCGGCCTTTTCACAAACTCCTTGAGGTTTTAGAAATTACAAGAACGCCCATTGAGGTTTTAAATTGTTTTCACAAAACTCATTTTCATTTATTTTTCATCCAAAGATTGATGATTTTATACCAAAAAAATTCTCCAAATGACAAAGTTGGCTTTTGAGATTAGATTGCATATACTTCATTGAGGTTAATTTTCTCATTTGCGTAAGTTTTTTTTTTAATGAAATCATCAATTTTTGGACAAACAATCAACGAAAAGGGGTTTTGTGAAAACAAAATAAAACCTCAGGAGGGGTGTTCGTGTAATTTTTGAGACCTGAGGAGGTTTTGTGAAAACACAAGAAACCTCAAGGGGTGTTAGTGTAAATAACTCTTTAAATTTTTCATTGTCTTCATCATCTCGATATTATCGATATTATAACGATATTTTGGCCAAATATTGCTGAAGTGTGAGATAAATTATTGACGTTAATATTTTTCGATATTATTGTCGATATTATCGATACTTATACGCTGTGTATGGATATGTTCCTAAATATCATAGACCCCAAAAAACGATAATATCCTCGATATTTCATCAATATTTTTGATATTTTAGTACTTGAATATTATCCATTTGGACATTAATATCTAAATCCCATTATAGCAAGTACGTTCACAATCTGACCATATTGTTTTGTAATATCATACCCAAATTTTTTTTTTGTAATAAAATACAAATCTTACCTCTAGGGAAAACCAATAATAGCAAGTAGGTTCACATTTGGAATTTATCAATTAAAATTTTATTTAAATGCTCTGCTCTAATTATTTTTACTATAAAAATTATCAATCACGGTTCATGTATGTAGGACTGATCGAGCCGGATAAATTACTAAATCTTGCCACGTGGAAGCGAACCTAGCACCAAACTCATAAGTGATCTGACCAGCCAACGGGGTCTTCTATTTAAATCCCCACTTGCACGAGACCCGTCTAGAGCGGTGAAGGCGCCTCCATTTCACATCACCGCATCAGACCATAAGGGCCTGTTCGGTAACGTTTAAAGGGATTGCTTTTCATTTTCAGAGAACAAAAATGAGGCAAAAACACGTCTGGTAGCCTAAAAACGGAAAACACTGAGAATGTTTTCATAAAATGAAAACAAATTCATGTATACTCGTAGAAAACAGAAAAAAAAAAGTTGTTTTCATTCTCATGGGAAACGTTTTCATAAAAATACCTCACATATTATTATTTCAAATTGTACTACCAGACACGTTTTCATTGTTTTTATTTTCTGAATATGTTTTCTAATTAATCTACCAGAAGCATTTTCATTTCCTAAAAATGCAAATTCGTTTTCTTGTTTTCATTCTCTGAAAATATTCTAAGAAAACATTCTCCGAAAACATTACCGAACGGGCCCTAAGCTTTCCATTGACCGTTTACTCGACCTCATTCGAGAAGGAAGGGAGGTCAGAGTATCCCATAGTGCTGCCGCCTTAAGAAGCTGTATGGTAATCCTCTGACAATCCATGTGTCAGCATACAGTTGGAGCCCATGTTTGGATGCGATTACTTGCCAGTTATCCACTTGGTCGGAAAGGAGCTGCTACTTCTCATATTGACAAGATTGCACCTCATCCCTTTGCATATAAAAGGAGGTTTTGGTACAACAAAGAGGGGGATTACCACCCTTTCTTTCTTCTACAATTTCATAACTCTCTACTGCATATGTAACTCCTTATTTCTTCTAAATGCTTATGCACATTCTCCCTTGTAATCATGTACAACTCCTATAATGAATAGCCGAACTTCTTTTTCCCTCATACACACCCAGTCTGATCATCAACATCTTACCCAACTTGGGTCAAGGTCTTGGGTTTGAGCCCGTGTATATCTTGTAACAGTGCATGTTGTGTGAGTTTGTCTGTAAAAAGAGAGTTGGTAAAAGTAAGAAATTTCTTGACGCTTGATTTTGAATGGTCAACTTCGGACATGGACCAGGTTAAAGTCAGGCGTCTATCAGGTCGGTATGGAGGGTAATGTCTTCCCTTCTTAATTGGAATGATATGCACAAAAGAAAAAATGGGTAATTACGGGAGCACTGGTGTGATACTAGCCAACCCTCTTTGACGGAATGATATGCACAAAAGAAAAAATCGGGAGCACTGGTGTGATACTAGCCAACCCTAGCCAAAGTAAGTGAAGTAGATAATGTTTTAGAGTGAAAATGGACAAATTTTTTTAGAGTTATGAAGTTATTACTCTTGTCTAAGGAAGTGGTAGGTAACTAAGCTCCAAATACTCATACTTTGGTCAACCACATCTCGCTTGGAGAGATTAACATTTGTTTTAATTAAGTGTCATAGTCGGTTGAGCAAGTGGATCTGATCTGAACCAGCACCACGTGGTTGTTGTGCAAAAACACTCTAAGACATTGTCGTTGATGGACAACGCAACTATCACACATAAACCACGCAAAGATAAAGCACACATGAAACCACAAAGTAAACATGCACACAAAGAACACAAGAATTTATAGAGGTTCTGAGAAATTCACTAGTATGAAAGAACCCATTTGGTTACAATGAAGAACCCCCTTTGATCTCCCACAAACCCTACCTCTCTTTTCTCTCACCCTTGGCTCAAACCTAATTTGATGCCTTAGCTTTCTCACGTCTTAATAACCTAGCGTTAAGGTGCCTATTTAGATGTCATAGGGCTTTAGTACAATTATAGAAGGAATATGAAACTTAAAGGACTCCAAAACTAGGAGAAAATATGTCCAGATTCGCTAGGGATATGCATGTCCCGCTCACCGCTCGAGTCTGAGCTGTGCCCCTCAAGCAGGCGCTCGAGCTCCTTGGTTTGGATGAGAAGTATCGCTCTGCCGCTTGAGCGCCTTGGTTTGTATCACTTTGCCGCTCGAGCGCTTGTAGATTATGCTCAAGCAGCAGAGCCTAGTCAAATTGTTGCACCTCTTTTGACCGTATGTTTCCTTCACTCATTTCGCATCTTCAAGTGAACCAAACATCAACATTGGTCATGTATCAAATTGGGCAATCCTTGAGTATGGTCGGGTAAGCTGACCAAGTGGTGAGGTATTTATTGACGAGGCTGCTAACGTGGCGTTCTATTAATCGTCAATTGGCTCGAGCCGGATTATGTATCAACAATTTTTTTAAACAAAAAAAAAATGTGGTCAAATTAAAAGCACTTCCACCCGTTGTGCCATGGCAAAGGGTAAGGCCAAGTAAGGGCAGACATTATTCATGTGAATGCCCTAGCAATTTTTTTTTGATGCATTTCCACCTATTGTCATGGCAACCACTATTCACATGGGATATGAGGAGAAGAACTTGTATGGATTTTGATGTGAGAAGTGAAGAACATGGCTAGATATTTCTTTCTTTTTTTAATTTTTTTGTATTTAAATTGGTCGTTGACGTCACACTGACATAAGCATGATGTCAACTTGCCCAAGAAAGTCTTGCTTTTGGGCTTGCCCAATTTTATAGCTCACTTCTTACCATGACAATTTTTCCTTGAAGAGATATTATTTTTGTAGTGTAGGCCCCCATTTGTTATGATAAAAGAGAATGAAGGTGGAAGTGCTCTAACTAACCATCCTTACTTCTAAATCGAATAAGATTGTTTTTGGGTAGTAAACTGTCCTACTTAAGATCCATGACCTAACTATCAAACTAAATTGACCGAGAAAAAGATATGTGGGACGAACTCACATGGTTTATGGGCCCTCCAAATTGAAAATTAAGGCAAAACGGATTGAAGGAAAGAGAGGATATAGTCGGTGATGCAGCTAAGCTAAACGCGCATTTAGATGTAGAAGATACAATTATAATTAAGATTTGAGAGAGACCGCGTCATGCAGAGCACGTCTGTTAATTATCAACTTGTCGCTATTGACTAATGACTTTGTTGAGACGGAATTGAGGAACGTGGTTTTTATTATTATTGCCTACTCGGCATCCATCAAAAGCTCAAACACACTCCACATGGCAAGATGCATATGCATCTCCATGTGCCGACGATGTGTGGGAAAGAAAAAACAAAGCCTCTCTCTCTCTCTCTCTCCCCCCAATCATTCATCAGTTTTTTGGGACAAGTAGTGCCAACTGTGTGCTCAATTGACGGTGTACAAGATAATTAGAAAGTAGATTTGGGTTGGATTTGTATGGTTATGGCCTTTGAATCATTCTAATCTAGGGTAAGTAAGTATTAAGCCCAACTTTTTAGACTTTCAATTGTGGCACTGGACTACATCCCACCCAATCCTAAACTTGGGTCTGCCCTTGACTACGAGCCAAAAGGAATAAAGACTCTGTATTGCAATTTATATTTTATAAACTTAAAAAATATCAATATAAGAGTAACGTAAAAATACTAATATAAGAGTCAAAGGTTTATAGAATAGAAAAGAAACTATGACAGTGTAGTAGTTTGCAATTGAAGTTTCTCTTTTGAGTGTCAAGGTTCAAGTCCCTTTTAAGTACATAAAATTTGCTGTTTTTTTAGAGTGAATAAAGGGCACTTGAAGTGGTGGCAGCGGGTGGCCGGCTGGAGGTGGGTCCTGGACATGTGGAGTTTTATGATTGACTTTAAATAAATTTATTAAAATATAGGAGTGACAATATATGTATGATCGGATACTATATTTTAGTCATTGGCTTTTCTAGATGATGTGAAATTAGATTATCATCAACCAGAATAGTAAACTTCCTATTGATTTTAAATAAAAACTCCCTAAAGTATTTGCTTAACTCTTGGCACGAGCTCGCGCGAGTGCTAATGGGCGTTTTCTATTGTACGTTTTGGAATCAAAATAGAAGTACGAAAGAAAATAAAAGAGGAGATGAAATGACAAAGAAATAAATGAGAAGAAAATATGTGGAGTTGGGAATTTACTTTTAGTAAGGGGGAATAAGAGAGCCAACAAATTGGACAAGTGGGTTAATGCCAAAAAAAAAAACAAAACAAAAACACAAAATGGACAAGTATGGCGAACAAAGACCAAGCCCAATACCAGACCCCAAAAAAAAAAAAAAAAAGAGCCCGAAGATTCGACCAAAAACCAGGACTCCAAAGATTTTCAATGATAGATATAACAATATCAAAAATAATTAAATAAAAATCGTGGAGGTTTCTACATATCTTTTACTTCCTTTGGACTTATAAGGCTTCCACTTTGGGTTGTCCTCTTTGGAACGAGCATTCAGATAAATCATTTGAGTCATAGAATTTATAGGAACGAATATTTCGGCTTCTAATTATGAGGCTTAACGTGGATAAAAAGAATATATCTTAGGTTAATTAATTGAGTCCATTCATTTAGTAAATTAATTAATATTAAAAATGGGGATATTATCTTAAATATGGGAAATTATCTTTATTTAAAAGATAATATCACCAATTTAAGGTATTATCCTATTTGGGAGATATCATCAACAATAAGTGATTTGATCCCAATTAAATTCCTAATTGATTCAATCTCTACAATTTGGTGAAAGAGTATCTTCTTTCCAAGTAAGAAGATATTCTTTGAAAAACCCTAGATCCCTAGAGCCCTATAAATACACGACTACATTCAACACATAAGGTAATTCAAAACTCAATTCCCTAAACCCTAGAAAAACACCCCGAAATCCTTCTCTCCCTCTTTCCTAGCCGACAACCACCCTAGCCGCCGACTCCTCTACTTTTGCCTATCCACATGGCTCCGGCCACTTAGTTCTCCCCATAGAGAAAACTCCGTACCTTTTTTTAGCTATTGTTTCTCAAGGATTCAATCAAACTAACTTAGACATCAGAGGGCCTTTGGCCAACACCCATCGGGTGTGGTCTTTTACTCATATTTGATTTTACTGGAACTGAGGAAGAGAGAGAAAGAAGTTCTAGAGTCGAAGGATCTTCAAGCGGATATTCTCTCGTGATTAGCCCAAATAGAATTCTATAGTGATAAGGCTTTTAAATGAGGCCATATCTTTTACCCATTGGATCAAAATATCATTGTACCAGGCAAATCCCATTGTACCGTCGTCGTCACGATGACAACTGGCCAAGCCCACCCAACCAGTCTTCACCACAAAGAAGAAAAGAAGAAGAAAAAAAAAAAATGCTCGACTTACCTTGTGATACACGGCAACTCCTTTCTTCGTCAAGCATTACAATTCTCCAAAATCTCTGTCAAACTAGAAAGTAGAGAAGACAAGTTTGCAATTTGAAAAAGAATGACGAGGAGCCTTGTATTTATAAAGGCCGGGCACCCTAGGTCAAGGAGGAATCACAAGTCTATTTCCATTGGAGCCCAACTCCAAGAAAAGTCAAAAGTCCATTTCAATTGGGAGCCCAATTTGCAAAAGGAGTCTAACTCAAAGAAGAATGTCCAAACACAGTTGGAAAGCCCAAAGAATATTTTTCATCTTCTACATGCCTCGTAAGCGCCATGCAGAAGTTGGGGGGACATATGTGGAAACAAATATTTTGGCTTCCAATCATGATACGCCATGTGGACAAGAAGAATATCTCCTGTCAATTAATTGAGCCCATTTATTTGGCAAATTAATTGATACTAACAATAGGGATATTATTTTAAATATGTGATCTTATCTTTCTTTAAAAGGTAATATCACCAATTTAGGGTATTATCCTATTTAGGAGATATCATCATCATTTAGTGATTTGATCCCAATCAAATCCCTAATTGATTCAATCTCTATAATTTGGGGAAAGAATATCTTTCTTCTAGATATTCTTTGAAAATAGATTCCTAGGATGAATATATGGCTACATTCAACACACAAGGTAATTCGAAACTCAATTCCGAAACCTTAGTAAAATACTCGAAATCCCTCTCTCTCTTTCTCCTAGCTGACGGCCACCCTAGCCGCCAGCTCCTCCACTTTTGCCTATCCACACGGCTCCGACCACCATAAACGGCTTTGGTCACCCGGTTATCGACATAAAGAAAAATTTGTACCCTTTTTTAGCTATTGTTTTTCAAGAATTCAATTGAACTAACTTAGGCATCGGAGGGCTTTTGCCAACACCCCCCCGGGTGTGGTCTTTTACTCATATTTGATTTTACAGGAACCGAGGAAAAGAGAAGGAAGTTCTAGACTCAAAGGTTCTTCAAGCGGATATTGTAGGGTGAGAATATTTGCACAAATAGAATTCTATAGTGATAAGACTCTTAGATGAGGCCATATCTTTTAACCATTGGATCAAACTAACCAATTTGATCCAACAGCTAACCAATTTGATCCAATGATAACTTAAGAGAAAGAGTCTTAACCAAGGGTCTTAGATAAGGCCCTTACTATAGAATGACTCCATTTGAGCTACTTTTTTTATTTTTTTATTTTAAGGTTATGAGCATTTTATTTCTTTTGGGGCCTATAAGCCTTCTATTTAAGCACTCAGGTAAGAGAAATTTTTCATGGTGTACCATCCAATACACATATAACATGTGAAATTCTTCTCCAACTTACTGCATTGCTTTTTATGGCATGTGGTTGGCTGCATTGGAAATATTCCACATGTCATACGTTTATTGGATGGTACACCAAAACACTAAAAAATTACTTGGTAGGTAAACCTTTTGATCCACCATTTATTTATTTATATTTTTGGGCTTATAAGCCCTTGGCCTTCTTGAGACTCTTTCATCTTCTGGGATGGTTTGTTGATTTATCTCACTTTGGAGTCGCTGCATTCTATCTTTCTTGATGTAGAATAGTGTTGTAGAAGGAAGGTGTGATTTTTTTTTAATCTAAAGCACAAATTCAGTGTATGCTCAAGAGGGAGGGTGAGAGTCGGGACTGAGGCTAGACATAAGAGAGAAAGAAAGAGAAGGCGAAGAGAGCGTTCAATTGTGTTAGGGCATATGGTAAGGGGCCAAAATTTGGGGCCAAACGCAATAGAGTAAGGCATCTCTAACCTATGAGGCCAAACCCAAAATATCCCTAATTTTAGCCAATTTCTCTCCCAACCCAAGAAAATTAAGGGGTCAAAATATGGGAAAACCCAAACTTAGGGCCAAATACTAGTCCAGCTATTACCTGGATTGGAAAACTTTTTTATGGAGCCCACTAAAGCAGACGCAACCTATGTGCAAAGAAGATGTTGTAGGCCTCGGGTGCTGCTGCTGTGTTGCTTTGTGGTAGCTGCTACCTTGTCTCATGGCAGCAGCTGGTGCTGTTGCCGTTGGAATCCAATAGTAACAATTCAAAATCTTTTTATTTTTTTATTTTTTATACTTTCAATAATAACTCAAATCAACGATCCATATTAAATTCAAGTTATTTTAATGGTAAAAAAAAAAGATCCAACGACTGAAATTTAAATCCAATGGTCAAAATAATATTTTAAATTAAGCTAAATAAGATCCAATCCCAAAACTCACTCCAAACTCTATAAATACCAACCCATTTCTCAAATATTCTACCAAAAATATTTTTTCTATTTCTCAATTTATTTTTCCTTTATCAATTTCATCAATCTCCTTTCATTCTTCTGGAAGATGTCCACTAAATCTCAAAGAGGTGTGAATTGGAGGCCCGAAGAAGATGAGGCATTTTGCAAGGGGTGGGTTTCCATCAGTGAAGATGAGGTTGTTGGCACCAATCAAGTAAGCGACACATTTTGGCATCATGTATATCAAAAGTTTCTGGAAAATGATCCGGGCACTAGTGGACCCGAGCAACGAACATACCAAGTGATTATTTCTCAGTTCAAGACTATCAACCAATAATGTTCTCTTTGGAAGGCATGCTTGACTAAGGCCAATATGAACCCACAAAAGTGGCTCAAATCTACATGATGTGGTAAGTACCCATTCTTATTAAAACTTTAGATTTATATTTGTAATTTTATTCAACTCCAAACTTAGTTTTTTTTTTTCATGCCTAGGACGTGCATGCGAAAATGATATTTCTTAATGATAATAAGCCTCTAAATAGGCCTTTCAAGTTGTACCATGCTTGGAAAATCTTAAAAGATTGCCCAAAGTGGAACGACATAAATGAGCCTCTCACACAATGTTCTTCTGGATAAGTATGGTGAATTTGGATAATGACGCAGACGATATCGCCATGCCTAGTCCAAGGCCTGATGGGTGAGATAAACAAAAGGCTGCCAAAAAAAAAGGGAAGACGGTTGACCCTTCTCAACAAACAAGGGATAGTACTTGGAATCATTGGTTGAGCAAGGCATTGCTTTCAAGGAGGATAAGAGACGAAAGCTCAATATATTTGACAAGTTTGTCCAAGATCAAGCTGATACTTATACGTAACCAACAAGATAAATAATCCATAGACCTGTCCAAATTTACTCCAAGAAAGAAGAAGTATTGAATAAACAAGATGAAAGCAAGAACATGCACATGGTCAATAGTTTGCCGTTAATCCTTTATAATGGTATTGTGTGTGTTTCTTTTGGAATTAATTATGATTAAATGTTATCCATACAAAAAAATTAGACTTAAACTATTCTTAAACAATTTAATTAAGTTGCGGACTTAAAATTTGAGTCTGGATGGTTGGGGGAAAAAACGGTTTGAGTCTGGTCTAAACCAAAATAGTTAATTTTTAGAGGGGGAAAATTTGGGTTTAGCCCCAAATGGGTTGGAGAAGGCCATATGCTACCTTTAAAAAAAAATGTACATGTTTGTTAAAAAATTAAATTATAATAGGCCGATTTTGTTTGTTTAAACCGTTGGTTTTGAATCTTCAAATCGCAGATCAAACCTATTTAGTTTGGGTCAATTTGGTTTTTGAACCAACTTAAAGAAAATAAACCGCACCAAATCAGACTAGTCGATCCAATTTTCTAGTTTATTATTCTAAATGCCCAACCCTAGGTAACACCATCCGGCTATTTCACTTTATAATACGGGTGAAGGATATGATGTATATTTCATTACTTACCCAACAAAGTGAGTGCACTTTTAGCCCTGCACTGGGGGAGGAGGCCTTAGTTCCTCCTCCTTCTCTCTCTCTCTCTCTCTCTCTCTCTCTCTCTCCTTTGTGAGAGTTCTTCCTCTCCTCTGTGAGAGTTTATGTTACTTTTTTGTTTGTTTGTTTTTACTCCTTATCTCTCTGAATCTCCTCTCTCACTCCTTCCCTTCCCTCTGATCTCCCTCATCTCTAACTCCTTGTGTCTCCAAACGCCCCCATCTATCCATTACATCTCCCTCAAATTCTCCTCTTCCCTATTCCCTATGATTGAATTTGTCTACTTTCTTCTCTTCACCCTCACCTTAAAATTCCCTAAATTTTGCCCAAATTTGGAAAACCCATATCTACACTTCCACTCTCCTCTTTCTCCCCCACCCATAAATGTTGTTCTTCAATCTACACTTCTCACCTTTACATCCCTTGCCCCTTCTCTGTTATGGTGTCCTCCACACATTCCCTTCGACTGTGTTCTAACTCGAGATCTCAACCAACAGCCACTACTCCTCGGCTCCATGGATGAGGATGCTTCAAATATGCTCTTTGCACTTGCTTCTAGGATTATGGTAGCGCTTTTTGCTTAGGTGGTTTGTCCACCACCATTCTCCGTTCTAAGCAATGGTCTTTCTGGTTACTGGTTACCCTGGTTACCCATCTCTAGAGGTTGTGGATTTGCGATGGCGGTGCGGCAAGGGGGAAGTGGCGGTTGTAGCTTCTCAGATTTAGAGTTCTTCCTTTGTGCTTGTATTAGGCTAGATGTTTGTTTTAGGGTTTTTTCCTTTATGTGGCTTCTTTTTATTTCCGTTGGGCTGAGGCCTTGTACCTATCAGTGTTGGGCTGGTTTTTATTTTCGCATTTTCTGACTGTGTAATCCCTTTCATCTTAATAGAATGAATTACCTTGACCAAAAAAAAAAAAAAAAAAAACCAACGAAGTGAGTGCTGAGCGAAAAAATAACTCGTTTGTGGTTCTTGACTCATATCCCAATAAAAATCCCCGAACCGTGCGTACGTGTCCGTGTCCTCCACACGTCTTTCCCAATTTCCAGCTCTAACTCCTGTTCTTCCAACTCTGGATTTTCCGGCCTCATTGTGTCAGGTAATTTATCTCCTTTCAGAGCACCCCCTTCATTCTCCCTTTTCAATGCAATTTCCTCCTTATTCTTTACCGCCCACTGATTTTTAAGGTTTATGATTTCATTGATGGTAATCTTTTGCATGCCAATAATAGTAACTGCTGGGTTTCGCTCGAATTATTTTCCTTAGATTTTTACTTCGAATTTTAACTGTTCATATTTGAATGATATAGATTTTACGTTTCTTGTTATAGATTTTCTCATTTAAAATTTATGTTTAAATTTTGTAGTTGAATTGGAGTTGTCTTCTTTTATAATTGGAGTCTTGTAAGCTGAAGTACAAATTTTCAATACCTCAGAGCTAGTGGAACAGTTTCATTTTGTTCTTCTGGGGTATTGGTTTAGTGATGAATGGCTTTTCTTTTATGTATTTCTGAAATTAGATATCACCCACAGGATATTCTGTTAATTCTAGTTTTTTTGCTTTTTTGTTGCATTTTTACTCTCTTAATCTTTTGATTATTATTTGAGTTTAGCATATATGCCATCAGTATCGGTTAAAGCATCCGAGTTTGGTATCACTCTGTTTGATTACACCTTTTAGCTTCAAATTCAATCTAGGTTTTTCTGTGTGTTTGCTTTATAGGAACATACTTGCTTCCTGTCTTTCTAGTCCAGAGAAACTTCCTTTGACTGCTGATGTTGTGGATCTTTTTCCTTGCACAAGAAGTAATGGCTCAACACTCTTACGACAATGAATTGTTAATGGCAATTGTTTAATGTAATAGTCTTGCCATTTTCAACGTTGCATGGTCATATTTATGATTAAACTCCACAAACAACCATGAGGTTTAGCGCATTTTGAACTTGAATGTAGTTAAAGAATATATCAAAAGACTGCTTGAGGTTTGTTTTTAGTTACTGAACCTCTTCCATAAGTTTATCCCTAGTGAAACGCTGACAAATTCCAGTGATATCTAAAGAGAGGAGAAGCCTGTATTTTGTGATGGTTTATTTTGTAAGGATGCCCATGGCAATGACATAGGTATGGAACATGGTGTCCCCTTGCCTATGACTTCTGCTACTAACAAAGTAATCCAATTAATCACGGTGCTGGGGAAGTTAAAAGCAGCCCGAGTGTCCAGTAAGAAGTCCTAGCTCAGCAGTCATAGGCCTTCATAAGATCCACTTTGAGAGCAGTGCACACCCAGGGATCCCCCAGTCCTTGTGTAATTCGTAATTAGTTCCTGCACAATCAAGAAATTGTCTCATACTATTCTTCCAACTGCAGAGGTAGTCTGAGAGTGACTTATTAATTTAATAGAAAGTTAATGTGAGAGTGACTAATTAGCTGAGGCAAGAGCTTTCTGCTCCTATTAGCAATGATCTCAAATAGAGACATGCAGCATGCTATAGGAAAAATATCACTTATCATTGGATTGGGGATTTTTGGGGCAAAAGCCATGATGGTGGAATTAGGTTCCTTCAGAAGCATTTGCCTGACAAAGAATTTTTTTAGCTCAGCTTTGATGAGCCTAAGTTTGTTATTGTCTCAGCAACAAAGTTTATGGCGTGCTTTCTCAGTTGTATGGTTGAAGTGGAATAGAAGGATTTTCGAGGGAAGATGTGGGTAGGAGGTGGATTTCATGTAGGATAGACTCCAATTTTGAGCATTTTTGTGGGCACAGTGTCCACTGAATTTCGAGATAAGTCATTTTCCTTTATTCTTGGTTATAGGTGGCTTTTCTTTTGTCAAGATGATTGTATCTTTTAGTTGTTCTGTATCTTAGTTGGATGATAATGTTTATATTGTATCTTCGGAGGACGCCTTGTTGACCTCTGTTACTTCTGCTCATGTCATATTACTCTGTCTCTTATTAAAGAAATGATGGAGTACATATTGTACGAGAGAGCATATATTTTTTTTATGTTCAATTTATGATCAGAAAAAGCTTGAATCCGTTTCCCTCCTTATTCATTACTCATGCGAAAGAGGCATCTCTCCCTTTCGATTCTGATCAATTTACGATTAGAAAGGCTTGAACCCTATATATATGTATATGCTTATAAACTTAATTTTGATAGATGGCCCCTCTAGAATCATCTTCTTTGAATAGCTCAACCTCATTAAAATTGAAAATTTACTGCATCTATGGTATGTAACAGTAAGTCATTCTATTTCTATTTGAATTGGATAACCATTTTATAATTCTTCTTGTTTTGATGTGGTGGGGAATTTTTTTCATGTTTGTTTTGTCGTTGGCCTTGAAATATTTTATTTTCTTAGAAAATTTTCTGTGCATGTTACGGAATCCTAAAATTAATTCTTTTATATAATTTGATTCTTCCTTGTTCTTGTTGCAGGGTTTATTGCATTGACCAGAGGATTCAATGGATTTTCTGTTTAAAGGAATGAATGGAGATGCTTCTGAGTGCCCCTCTGCTGAGGACATGCAAAGATGTCCGTTTTTGAGGAACATAAACAAACCCACTTGTTTTTCCTTCACTCCTATAAGTCTCCCCATTCCTGTAAGTTGTCTCTCTTTGTCATCTAATGTCCTCTTTGACTCCATTGTAGTTGTAGTTGGTTTTTTCTCTTAATTAAGGTAATATGAAGTAAAAGGGTGTTTAAACTTTGAATTGATTGTTTTCTCAGGTGCATGGAGCAAAAGGTCCAATATTTGAGGATGCTCCGAATTTTGATATGGCTTTTAAGCTGTTTCACGGGAAGGATGGTGTTGTCCCACTATCAGGGAGATCTTATTCTCATTTGGACATTCTGGAACCCAAGCCTGAACCTCAGTTCAATCCTTTAGCAGCCAAGGCTGCCACCATAAGTATGTCAGCATTTGGACCCGGAGGGCCTTTCAGTTTTGGTTCTTTCTCTGACAAATGGAAAAAGAATAACTCCGATTCATCTAGCAAGAAGGAAACCCCTACACAGGTAGTTTTTTTAACCCTTACCAACTTTATCAATTTAGTTAGAACAGAAATGATGTTGGAAGGGGAGAAAAATGTAAAACTCATTTACGAAAGGCATTTACGGAAGGCCGTCTTGGCAAATAGGCCTCATGTCTGCTAGCATTAAACAAGTTGCGGAATTTTAAAGATTACTATGGGCTTTAGAATATTCAGTTTGGGAGCTTTCCTCTCTGCAGGATGTTCGTCTTTTATTAAAGAAAGGATTACAATAACGTCTCAATATACGTATCAATGAATTATTGACATGTTCCAACACGTTATCAACACATTATTGCAAATTCGCCATTTCATAAAGGAGGGACGTCCTGCAGAGAGGAAAGAGCTTTGATTTAGGGTATAAACCCATTATATAATTTGGATAATGTGTGCTTGTACGACTCACTAAGTTGTGAACATGCTGCTTGTCTGAATCATGCTCCTTGCTCGTGGTTTTGGAAAATATTATCAGATTGTTACAGAAAACCTGACTTCGCTTTTCTATTTCCAATGTCCCAGAATGGAGATTCGTCAAAGCATGAGGCGCTGGGAAATGAGTGGTTAAAAACAGGTAACTGCCCAATTGCCAAGTCATATAGAGCTATGAGCCATGTTCTACCACTTGTTGCGACAGCACTTCAGCCACCCCTTAGCATGAAACTCAGATGTCCGCCTGCAGTAGTTGCTGCAAGGGCAGCCCTCGCACGGACCGCCCTGGTTAAGAACCTACGGCCTCAGCCACTACCTGCAAAAATGCTCGTCATTGCAGCCTTAGGCATGGCAGTTAATATTCCATTAGGTGTATGGAGGGAGCACACACTGAAATTTTCGCTCTCGTGGTTTGTAGCAGTGCATGCTGCTGTTCCCTTCATAGCTATGCTCAGGAAATCAGTCGTGATGCCTAAAACTGCTATGGCATTGACAATTTCAGCTTCTATCCTAGGACAGGTTATCGGTTCTCGAGCTGAGCGAGTCCGGCTGAAAGCAGTAGCTGAGAAAGAGAGAGTAGCAGCACAGACAACAATTGAAAGCACCGTTGCTGGCTATAACCCAAGCCAGGTTGATGGCAGAACAGGTGGTCACTGTGCTGCAGAAGGAATGATATTTTACCCACGAAAGAGTACTGGGCCAACTTCATCATCAAATGTGTGCTTTTGACATCAGTGCACAAGGTGAAGGGAGATAATAAAATGAAAAAATAATTCTCTTAGTAAATATGTCTTCAACATTGTATGTGTTGTGCTGCTTGTATTATGTGAATGGTAATTCAGTGACAAAAGCATTTGACTTTTGCTAAATAAAAATCTCACTTGTTCATAAATTTGTATTCCTTCTGTCAAGAGATAACCTTCTTCAAAAGCAAGTGGAAAATCAGTAATTACAATGATGGTCAAAAACTCAAAATAAAAAAGAGCCGCCATTAACTTCCATGCCAAGGTATAATATCATCCCAAGTATTCACTACAGGACCGCAGATTTTCTATTGCATCATCACATTCATGCATTTAGAATTCATGCGACCCAACATCATTTTTCCACCTTGTCAGCAATATCACACAAACAACTTATGCCAAAACAACCATACGTACAATTTAGGTTTAGGAGGAAAATCATCTGTATCTTTGAAAACCCAAGTAAACTTCAAAGAATTTGGGAGCTTTCTGGAAGCACTAAATGTAACCAATAAAGAAATCTTCACTCGTCTGACTTTGAAGGAAAATATAAAAGAAATATATGATTCTACATAAACAAATGTAGAGAGGAAACAAGTTGCTCTGAAGCAGCTGCAGTAAGATAAGGAACTTACACTACCATACAGAGAAACATACCGGTTCAGACCCATGACCAAAAATTATTGAAATGGGTACATATTCTTTGACGGTATATAGCATAGGATTTCGTTAAGCTTCTCCAATCAGTACAAACAATACTTTGAAGAAACTAAACTAAAATCCAAAATCCTTGAAATCATGAAGAAAACAAATTACAAGAACCTTCTGCTACATGAGGAAAGTTCACTAACTCAAACCCCAAAACTAGAGCCAACACCCAGGAAATGATGATGACCAAACATTTTCATCATATTGTACAAGGTTTTGTCCCAACAACCTCAAAAGCCACCGACCCTTTGGTTTGCAACACCTCCGTATCTCACAGGGTTCCCTCCGCTGCCTCCATACGCTGGAGTAGTGTTCAAGCCAGGACAGTCTCTTGCCCAGTGTCCAGGTTGGTGGCATTTGTAGCAGTCACCAGAAGTATTGCCAACACCTGGCCTAGAAGATACTCTGTTGTTATAGCCCGCTCCTGATGACTGCCCTGGGCCATTCATTACACTTGGGCAGTTCATGGAGCTATGGCCAGCATCCCCACAACTGTTACAGCTCAGATATGAACCGACAGAGCCAGTTGAAGGAGACCTAGCACTACTAAACTGGTTTCGATAGGTACCCCCTTGACTTTCTGGTCCTCCAAATTCTCTACCAGCATTGTTGTTGTAACCAACATTCACATCTAGTGTAGGTTGTCTACTTGCAGTGTTCCCAAATCCAGTAGCATTCATCCCAGCGCTGGGCATTACATTATCCCCCTCAGAGGCAGAAGAACTAATAGTCTCCATCTTAAGTTTATTCATCAATTCCAAATGAAATCTAGCCTCCGATGAAAAGTTCACCTTCTCTGCTTTCAAAACAGTTGATTTTACACGTTGTTCATCACCATAAATCTCCTCCTTTATTTTCAACTTGAAATTGAATTTAGTAAAGAGAACCTTTCGAGTGATTTCTACAAACTTCTCATCATCTTGCTCTTCATATTTCAAAAAATACAAATCTTTTGCAGGTATACCCATGATTTCTTCACCACCCTCCTGAAATGCCGTTACCCATGTTGTGCCAGTATGATCCTGTATCTGTAACTGGAGTAAATATCTGTAGTCACATTCTTCCATGGACTGATCACATCTATCGCACCTCCATTTGCCATCTCCATTATTTGTAACTTTTTTGCTGCATTGTCGATCACCATTCATGAGCGGGCATGCCGAATAGCAGAAACTATCAACCTTTATAAAGGAAACAGTTCCACTAACTGTGATCCAGTCTGGCTTCTCGGAAGTCCCCAGCCGCTCATCTTTAATTTGAGATATAGACTTTCGGATATCTGTTCTACCCACACCTGCTGTTTCCCTGGAAATAGGGATACATGAGGTATTTCTTCCTTCCTTGTCAAACCAACTCCTCATCTCACGTGCCTCTTCAATATTCGGCTCTATAAAAAGCTGACTACTAGGAATGGTCCCTACCGCCTTCCCATTGAAATCATTAACTTTAGCACCTTTTACAGCCAGCACTGGGAATGCACCAGAATCACACATACTTTGCAGTCTTTGTCCCTCTGCATTGCACAAATTTCCCCATAGAGTTACCTCGACACTACGACCAGACATATCCTTCAACTGGAGGGATCTCTTCTGAGTCTCAACACCATTTTTCCTCAGTATAGAAGCAGGGGGATTGATGGAGGATACCACACCTATTACATCGACAATAGAGTTGTTGTTCAAGCCTTCAACATCACTTATACGACAGAAATGGAAATTCTGCTTTGGAATTGAGTCGTCATCCTCAAAACATGGCTGTATTATTGATGCGTGATCTAAAGTAATTTCATGGTCATTGTTGAGGTTGTTGAAAGCCTTTTGGGCTGCTTTTAAACTACCCTTGGAGATCAAATAAATCTTGCCAACTTCAATCTGGTTGTAGAATTGATCAGCCACAGCGTTAAAACAGGTTGCTCGAATTTCTCCACCATGAGAATCAAGAACATCAAAAGAAAAAACTTTCCCATCACCACGAGGATTGCTGTAGTGCCTAAGTTCTCCTTTAGCTGTCACTCTAGCCTTGATTGTCCACCGCCCTTGGTATGGATTCAGAGCAGCAATTGGCATTATTCTAGGAGGGGCTTCATTTTTGGCAACTGGTCCTCTATTAGGATACGTTGGAGATGGCTGTTGATAAGTTGGCTGAGGCGGCCGAGCATAAGCATTTAGAGTTGGCTGTGGAACCTCAGGTCTAGGGCTGCGAAAACCTGTGTTCTGATTGCTATATGACCCACTTAATGGTGCTGATCCAGGAAACCCAAAACCAGTCTCTGGTTTAGGGTGATTGGGAGTAGTACTCATTGTCGCATGTCTTCCTGGGTCAGAACCACCAGAATAAGCACTACCAAATGATTGATTTACTCTAGGTTGTTCCGGAGTAGCTTTAGTCACAGTTTGATGAACTGCGCCACCAGAATGTGCACTGCCACCAATAGATTGGGCATTTCCAGGTAATGCCCCTGAGGACTGTGCATTCAGATATTTAGGTCCTGCTACAGGCTCTCCAATGAGATCACATTTATCAAGCACCAAATCCAATTCAATTATAATGATGATCCTGCAAGCAGTAAACAGAATCCGCATATTTTTTGAGGAAGAGAAAAAGCAGACTTGGCATGGCATTAAAGCAGAACAACTTTCAATTAACATAACAAAAAAAGAAAGAAAACAAATAATACAAGCTGAAGAACACACAATAACAATAATATATATATATATGTACTTTTCAATCACTGGGTGCATTTAAATTAATTTCTTCTAGAAATGTTACAGATTTTCCTTCTTGCTTCCATCATCA
The DNA here is from genome assembly GCF_902201215.1 of Prunus dulcis. Lineage (NCBI taxonomy): Eukaryota > Viridiplantae > Streptophyta > Magnoliopsida > Rosales > Rosaceae > Prunus > Prunus dulcis. Next base: position 1,896,532 of record NC_047654.1, on the reverse strand, counting down.
ATGCTTAACCATGACTGCAAATAATGAACTAACTGAAACCAAAATCACTAGATTCCTGAATTCTTAATCAACTAAACCATAAATTTGAGAACCCTTTCTCCCTCAATTCCCTTGACCCAACCCAAAAACAAAAACCTAAACGAAACAAAAATACCCATCAAGAAAATTTCAGAAAAGAAACAAAAAAGGAGTGAAATTTGACAAGGATGGAATAGTATAATATCACATACAGGCGGTTTTGGACTTGGGTACAGGTGAATTGCTTCAAGCAAACGATGGAGCCCTTCTGAAGCAGGCCTTGCTGAACCAGTGTGTTCTTCTGGGTGCCCAGCATCCCCTGCTGGTGGTGGGAACCATCCGAGATCAAAACCCTGTATCTCTCGTTATCGGGGCCCGGCTGGGCCCCACTGCGCGCTGTATTGACCATCCTCACGTCAAGCACTTGCAAGATGGGCTTCCAGGTCTCGTCATGGTACTCCCCTGTGCAAATCTTCATTATCGCCCCCTCTGTTAGCTTCACAGCCATTGTCGAAACAGGGTATGCGACTGTTTGGTTGCCGAGAAAAGAAAGTTGATTGATTTGGGAAAATGAAGAGAGAGAGAGAGAGAGAGAGAGAGAGAGAGAGATTGAGCCTGGGAGTGTAATTGGGAGGGAAAATTGAAACCCTAAAAAACTGAGGGAATGGAAAGTCCCAGAAACTGTATTTGAGTGGGAAAGTAGTGGGGAAGGCTTTTCCCTGGCATTTTCATTTTTCAAGGGTATATCTTCATTTTAAATACCGGATATGTCTCCTACTTTTGCCAAGGACGCCACGTACACCGAGTAAATATGCCACACGTGTGGTGTGGATTTGATCTTTGATCTTCACAGCGAACCATACAGTTATCCACTTTTAATTCTTTTCTTCTCCTATTTAATTTTTTGTCTTTTTTTTTGTCTTACAGATTTTCTATTGAATTTTTTTTTTAGTAATCTATTGAGAGTGGCGATAATGTACTAAGGAATCAGAGAATTTAGGAATCGGATAATTACTGAATCGGCATGGGAAGAATCATTCCCATTAAACTGTTTACTAAACATATGGAATTAGCAAAGGAAATGGGTTGATTGCTATTATTATTGTTTACTAATTTTCATGAATCATAATCCAAATTAATTTGATTACTAAAATGCCTTGCACATTTTCACTATAGCACATATATAATTCTCAAATTGGCTAAGGAGACCAAACTAATCCTGCAACAAACCAGTAAGACGGTGCAAACATGAGGAATCAATATGCTGAACAAGATGAGCAGCAAGAGCACAGTTCAATGACAATGTTTAATAACACCTTTGTCCAAAGCCAATTTCAAACAAAAAAATAAACTCCAATAAATATATATCTTTTACCTACGTAATTAGTGAACAATCAAATAATAATAACCTACATAATCTTCATACATTAAATACATGGAACTTCTTGGAAATGAGTTTTTATTTTTTTAAGGGTTGGAGCGTCTTGGAACTTCTTGGAGTGAGTTTTTTTTTTTTTTTTTTTTTTAGGGTTTGGGGTGTTTTGGAATTATGATAAAGTGGTAATGATATTTTTGGAAGTTACTAAGAGAAAACAGGAATGAGAATCGCATCAACTACTCCACCCTAATTGATCTGATACCTAGTTCTGAGGGGATGTGATTACGGATTTTGAGGTGGGGCCCACTTATTTTTTTATTCATGATTGCAAGTAAACGTAGGGGAAGTCAGTAATGGAAATCATTCTCTTTCCTCCCATACCCATTACTGATACGTAAACATGCCCTAAATTCATGCGCATTATATGGATGTTAAGACTCGAACTATGAATCTTTTTTAGGGGAATCATTGCTCCAAACCACTACATCACAATTTAAAAACCACATTCTTTGGCAACTTGTGTGAACAAGTTATGTCGTTGTCATGTTTGTAGTAAAGTGAGGTGGCAATTAACTAATATTAATTTCTTAAGATTGGATGAGGAAAGCTAATTCTGGTTGATTTTGTTCAATTAATGTAGTTGTTGTAATCATTTCAAATATAGAGATGGCAGAGAAAGCAACCAAACTAAAGCACATGAAAAAAAAGAGAAGCAAGGTATTGAAAATGAAGTAGATCACAAAGGTTATTTTTATTGGAACATACAAATGGAGCGTTCTTTAGCATATATATTTACAAAAGAATGTCAAATAGGTCACAAGAGAGATGGTGGTTAGAAAGCAGTTGCTTATGACACCATCGCAGTTATATTGTCCTCACAATTCAATATTGCAGTAAGTGCAGATAACATAAGAAGTTGCGTTAAGACATAGAAAAAGTTTTATCATATAGTTAGTAGCATATTAAGTTAGAGTGGATTCAATTGGGAGCTCTGGCAAAAACAAGCAATATAGGAGCCAGCTTCCCATTATACTTTTTTACGGAATGCGTGCATTAACGCAGCACCACCACAGTTTCTGAGAATGCATTAGTTCTTGTTTTAAAGCATATGTCTAGGCATTTGAGAGAATTCATAATTCATTTGAGAGAGTGAGAAGAGTGGCGAGTCTTTTTGTTCCTGTTGAATTCATTTAAGAAAGTAAGAAGTGACCAAGTGTAGAGATTAGTTTTCACTTTTTCAGATTGTTGAAGAATGGAGATTATTGTTGTAGATATAGAGAATCTGTCTGAGGTAACCAAGATTGGATCTGTCAAGTCGATAGAGGTTAGAGGAAACATTAAAAGTCATCACCCACCCCCAACATCATCTACTGTTGTTGGCAACATAGAAGGAAATGCATGTTTTCCTGAACATATTTGTGAGCAAATTGACAGAATTCTTTAAACATAAGGGTTGGGTGGAAGAAAGTCAGGGCACGTTGTTGCTTCTCTCTTCCTTGCTAACCATCTTCTGTTTTCAAAATTTTATTAACTCACCAGGACGTCTTCAGCAACAAACTACAACAAATGTTGATGTTGGAGAATACTCCATAGAAAGACCATGTCTTGTTGGAATCACATTGCTTGGCAATTCGCGCTGGTCAAACTATACCTATTTCTACTTCGGAATGTTTAACATGATGTGTTTTTGCACTTGTGAGACAATTAATCTTCTGATTTGAAGCTGATTCCCTTCAAAGCATCGTATACTCATCTTCATCTTATTAATGCTTATGTGTGCTTGTCTCATATTGGTGTCAATCATGTTTATGCTACTGACTTGGTTGGTGATACCCGAAGGGATTAGAAATGAAGCTCTGTTTTCCATCCCCACATGGTTGAAGATTTGGTTTGTTATGATTCTGGTGATCTTTGCCTTCTGTGTTATTCGAGTGGCAATTTGGTGTCTGAAAATGGCTAAGGGTTGCAAGCTACACCACGAGAACATCAAGCACATGCCAATGAATGTGCCAAAGAAGGTGGCTCAGAGGAGAATCAAACTTTAGATGTATAAGAGGATGATATAACTAGTTTCTGCTGATAGTTACTCCTTTGACTTGTATTTCATGTAGTGCATAATTTCATATATAATTCACGGAGTGACTAGTTCACTACAAAATTAAAGTTCTCTGCTCTATTTCTTATAGTTTCCTATTTGGAGAAAGTAAACTTAATGCGTATTGTAACTTAATTGTAATCACATGCATAATCCTTTCATGTCTCTATGTATCTATTTATTAAGCATCAATTAAATGAGGTGATTGATGCATTTAGTAAAGATGTTTTGTTTATGTTGACTGTTAAGGATAAATATACACAAAGGCAGTGCTAAACGAACAAAGAAAAAGAAAAGAGAAAGAAAGAGTAAGCAACTTCAGCAAGCTTTCATTTTCTAGTCTAAATCTTTCAATTTTGATGAGAAATCGAAGTCGAGATCGTTGAAAGCTCAATGGTTTTTTTTGTTTTTCGTATTTAGGGACGCAGAAATCCCCACTAGGGCGGGTCTCATTAGGTCCCCTGCTAGATCGGATTGAGATTTTGGGGATCTTTGAATTTGAAAAATCCCCGATAGGTACGGGCTAGGGATGGTAATGGTATCACTGTCAAATAACCCGGCTTGATATTTACATTTTTAATTTAATTAATACACACACACACACACACACAGAGACTCACCAAGGCTGCTTCTGTTATAACTAAATAAGGAATTTATTTAATAGTTGCCATTCTAGATTTTAAAAACCAAATTCATATACAAATATGTATAATAATCTATAAATTCAAACAATCCAAAAACAACAAAAATAATCAAACGCCATAACAAATATTGACTTTAAAAAATAAAATTCATATGCAAACATGTGTAATCAACAAATCCAAAGATAATGAAATAGTCAAACACCATAACAAATATTGATTTTAAAGAACAAAATTCATATGTAAACATGCATAATCAAAAAATTCAAACAATCCAAAGATAACAAAAATAATCAAACACCAAACATCAGCTTTACATTAGACAACTACTACACACACTACCGCAACAAAAACACTTGAAGTGGATCAATGTAGGAGGTAGATTAGAAGTCCTCATTAATTGGATGTCTTGTGTAGATTAGTAATCGCATACCACTCTATGACAGAGGTAGACAAGAAACACAAATTACTCTCATAATCAAGGTATCCATATCCATATATTGAGGGAAGAAGAAGAGTCATATAGATGTACGGTTTTGGTGTTGAGAAAGAAGAAGAAGAAAAATAATGGGACTTTAACAAGATTTACCAAAATTATATGTTATTGATTCACAAAAATTATTGTGATATAAATTAAGCATGTTTTTTTGACTAAGTTGTGGACTTGGATTTATTTATGCTTATTTTGATTAAGTTGTGTACTTATTTGTTTTTGTGAGATTGCGATGGACTTTATAAGATGATGAAGCTTTCAACTTTTAAATGTGTATGTAAGATTGAGATTGAGATTGAGGCAATTTTGAGTATTTGATTTGAATTTTATAATTATATTAAATGTGTTTAATGATAAATTAATGTGAGAATAAATATTTTTTAATACAAAATTTGGGGAATCAGGGCGGGTATGAGGGATGGTCCCCCAAAGGGTACGGGCCGTGGATTCCCTGAAACCTATTAAACGGGGATGAGGCCAAGTTTGGGAATTAGGGGCGGGGATGATATTGGCATAACCGGACCTTACCTGCCATTGCCATCGCCATCCCTAATTGGGATGCAACAAAGAAGATGATCACAGTTGATGAAAAGAATGTATGGGAAGAATATATGAAGTGTTGTAAATGCATGAGTTAGGTGGTTCTACCAAAGATTAAGGGAAAAAAAACATGGTGAAACTTTATCTTTAGCATATCACTTCTCTCTACATTTTCTCCCTTTAGTTTTATAACACGTTATCAGCACGACTGCTCAATATTTTCTCATTTCTTATACCACAATGATATGTACAACTTAGACGATGCAGTTGCGCATCTATAAAATACCAGTGTATGATGTGGGTATCATATATACATATTTTTATTCGTTTCATGATATGTTTCACGCTTTAGTTTACTATGTTAAATTTTGTTTGGCTAACCCTTGTGCAGATCATATAATTAGCATAGATCATATTGAAGTATTTTTTTCTCTTTAATTTCTTTTATTACAAATATAAGAAACTCAATGATGGCGTTCACTTTATGAATTATGTATCTGACATGATATAGCCAAGAGTTATTGTTATTATTATTATTTTATTATTAGTTAATTTCGTTTTACAATGGTAATGTCATGTATTACGTCCCAATATTGACAGCCAGAGGCGTCTATTGGAGAAACTTCATACTTTCTTTTGTGGGTAGGAAGTTTATGATGTCATTAACCAGAAGTTACTGAGGCCCCAATATTACACAACCATTACAGTAGTTGAAGTTTATGATGTTATGAACCAGAAGTTCATGAGACCCCAATATTACAGAACTATTAAAGTAGTTGAAGATTATGATGTCATGAACCAGAAGTTCATTGACCGGATAACTTTTATGTTGTGGCATGACTGTCTTGGCAATCCATGTTCCTCAATGATACACAAGATTTTTATAAATTTGTAAGGACATCGTTTAAAGACTCAAAATATTGTCTTGTCCAACAAATATCATTACAAAGAATGCTCACAAATAAAAGCTGTCATAAGATCATCCTAGTTAAAAATTGACTTTGAGCCCTAATTCAAGGGGATATTTGTGAGCCTATACAACATTTAATTATGAATCACTTCACCAGTTTTACTGAATGTGCCTACTAAAATGGTCACATATTTGATAATGACTGTGAGTTTATTTTCCTAAATTTTGAGACAATTTTCCCACTGTTATGAGGAGAAATGGCAGTTCCTGAAGAACGTCGTGAAATAGTGTTGAATCAATCCGCTTTTGTCTCATCAAGATAATGCATATATAAATTGTACATATGCTAACATGGATTGATATTCTCGTATCACAATCCATTAACATGGTGACTATATATAATGCATGCCTGAAGCATGACAGAAATATAGGTTCTAAAGACTTAACTCTCAAAAGTGGAGATTATTTTCCATTTAAAAAATAATGCTCTATAAGAGGTTATGATCCACATATTCTAAATAATTCATCATAAAAAGATGTTTGTCCCGTAAGTGACAACATAAGCCCCTGAAGAGGCATTGGTACCCCAAAACAATGAGATGCTTATAAATTATGCATGCGCGTGCACATGAGAATTGTGGGATCACAAATTGATGATACATTTGTTTTATTAGTAGCTACTACAATCATCAAGGGCTATGATTATATTAAATTTCGCCTTATGAATATCGACAAGTTAAGTGATTGGCCAAAAATGGAAATAGGCAATTCCATTTATCACTAAATATGAAAGGTTGTATATTGAACCTATAACTCAAACACCAAATTACAAATGTTAAGTATGAAGGTTATGGATTGGTGTTTGTGAAGTGAAATAAGATCACTAACATGACATAAGGTTTCCTGGTAGAGACATGGTTTTAGTCTCCGATCTCATCGTAGATGCATCCACATTTTTATAAGTACATTTGTTGTTTTAACGCGAAACTTATAGGATGTGTTAAATGCATATTTATTAAGACTGTATGGTACATGGAGATCCTCAAAGTTCATGAAATATTTGAGATATATCGCATGAAGCAACCTCTTGAATGATATAAAGTACCACAATATTCTTAATTAAGAGCTAACACTAAGAGTTTGAGTATTTTGAATTCAAATTTGATATTGTTGTAACATATTCTAATTATTAGATTAGTTGTTGATGCTACTAAAGAGTTCAATCATTTGAAAAGTGAAAAACAGGTCAAATAGTATGATAAATGATCATGGATGAAGACAATGTTGCTTGTATTGCTCAAATCAGAGAAGAGTTCATCAAGATTGACAGTTTCAGAAAAAAGTCAAGATATTGGAGTCAAACAAATTTGTTCACAAGATAATATGGCGAACCTTTTCACAAAATCTATATGCCATAAGTTATTGAAAATCAATGGGAGATATCAATCAGGGGCAGTATCCTAGTTCTACTACATACAACAGATATGTGCATTGTACTCTTTTCCCTTCGATTAGGTTTTTGTCCCACTGAATTTTTCCTAGCAAGGTTTTAACAAGGCAACATAAGTGCATCCAACACCTTATCAATGATTCATAAGAAAGTTTCACTCTTTTTCCCTTCGCTTCGGTTTTGTCCCACTGGGTTTTCCAAGCAAGGTTTTTAATGAGGGAACTATGTTATTATATGGTGGACATCCAAGGGGGAGTGTTGTAAATGCATGAGTTGGTGGATGACCACCATACCTCTTACTATTCCATCGTTAGATTTTATGTAACCTATGCACTAAGTATTTTTAATTAGTGCTTGTAACCTATAGGTATATTGTAAATGATGGTATTTAATCTCCTATCTTGTAAGCCTATAAATAGGTGGTTCTACCAAAGATTAAGGGAAGAAAAACATGGTGAAACTTTATCTTTAGCATATCACTTCTCTCTACATTTTCTCCCTCCAGTTTTATAACATAAAGGTAATTATAAGTTTTTTTTTCCTTTAATACAAAAGAAGAGTTTATTGTAGTTTTGTGTGTGTGTGTGTGTGTGTGTGTGTGTGTGTGTGAATAAAAGGTTATTTAACTTTGATTCTTTACTTAATAGTCTCATGAAGATGCTATAACCTTTTGAGGAAAAGTAATTACGAACTGGGATGATATAGTGGATTCGAAGGAAACCGTAGGATAGTCTAGATTCATTAAGCCACAAAGATGAGATTATACTTAATCTCTAGGCAACAAAAGCAAAGATTAAAACTTTGAGCTTAAAAACAAAATCTAACCTAAGTATCATTAGGCCTAAATGGATTGAAGCACTTAGACACTTCTACAAACTACTAGAGAGAGAGTTTATGTAACCTTTAACGTATCTTTTGGGTAAAATTTATGTGTCAATTAGAATATGTCCCTTTCACTTTGTGTTTGTTTGGTTTATGCATTTTGTTCCACATGTCCCTTTTACATCTGTTTGATTGAGTAGGAAGGGGCTGAGCCACATTGGGACCAGTGTGGTCCCAGGCCCCCACTCAAGTCTTCTTATATTTTAAAAGTAATATATTGTTATGTATTTCTATATGTATATTATTTCAAATACTTGATGTTTTGATATGTATTTACATGTGTTGTGGCAGACCTATTAAGGCACAATGAGGTAGTTCAAATTGCGTCCTTGCTCAGCTGGTGGGGGTGCAATCTAGGTGTATAGATTACCTTATTTCCATTTTCAACATTTAAGTAAATGTCTTTGTCCTTTTACTTTAATTTATTTTTATATTACTCCATTTACTTAATTTTACAATGTAAATAAGAAAGTACCCCCTATTTGAATTCAAATAAAAATAATAGAAAATCAAATTATGTTTAATTAAATCCTATGTCTTTTGTTAACTTCATCTTAATATGTTGTTAGTTAACTTTGTAATGTTGTTTCCATTATGTACTTTCTATGGGAGCCGTTTTTGCTTTATTTGCAGGATTTCACTGTTGGGTGGGTAAAATATTTGGTCGGATACACCCTGACACTTTAGGGCAAATACATTTTTGGATCACTTTTTTCGGGGTTAATCTGACATTCTTTCCAATGCATTTCTTATGGCTATCGTGGAAAATCAAATTCCCACCAAATCAAAATATGAAAAATCGGTTTTAGTATAAAATACGATTTAGGCTAAAAATGATGGCTCATTAAGTCTATATATACTCATACTAAAATCCCATAAAATCAAGTTTTCTTATTTGATGTGTAAAGAATAAAAGCCACCAAAAATTATCTTAAGAAAATGATTATTCTGAAAAAACTATTTTTCATACTTAGTCAATATTTTTTCATGTATGATATGAATGCATGAAGGGGCCTAAGATTTTTTTTAATTTGGGAAATTTTGATTTTTTTTTCTTTCTTTCTATTGGGTTTAATGGGGGAAAAAGCTTTAAAGATATTTGCTAAATCGCTACTCTTTGTCTATCTCTTGCAATTTTTCTTGCTTAGAATGTATTTGTCTATCCCTTTATCGAGAACAATTATGATTTCAACCAATAAGCAATATAATTCTTGACATATGTGATATATATACATTATTTTTTGTATGTATTGTGAATTCGAATTTTTGATTCTTTATAATTTGTAGGAGGCCCCCACACACATGAAATCCTGGCTTCGCTACCATCCTTATTTGAATATAATAAATTTCATTTAAAAAATAAATTATTAGCTATGCTACAATCTTAGTAAATTCTATGATTATTCAAACACTAAAATTGTAATTTCTATTATTTTCTAAATTCTACGTGCATGACATCTAAACACTAGAATATGCCTTTGATGAAATTTTAAATGAGCACTTCTAAATTCCATCATTTAAAATTTCTATGAAAATTACAATCACTTCATCCAAACATACCTTCCGTTTCGATGAAGGAATTGAAAATCGCATAGAATTCTTAAATGATGGAATTTAGATCTCCATCATTTAAATTTCTGGCAATTAATAATTTTAGTGTTCGAATTTATGTATATCTAATTTTGTAATTGACCGAAATTATAGTGAAAAAGAAATTTCTTCTTAGTAGAAATTGCGAAATGACGCCTCTTTTGGCGGAAATTAAACTCATGAATCTTGATCCCCAATTTCCATGATTTTTCCTGCGCGTCATTTAATAAGTTCCATACTTTTTTTTAAAAAAAGAAGAAATTCTATGATTGCATTCATAATTCAGCAAAAAAGCCACTAGCCACAAAAGGCCAATACAAACTAGCCACAAAAGGGCCATTACAATAACGGAGCGGTCTAATATCAAAATTAAGAAAATCAGGTATGTCTCCATACTTAAGTTGCTAAACAAATGGGAAAATCAATTTCTTTTAGCTAATTCACGAGTTATTTTCTTCCATCCAAACAGAGGGGTATAAGACAACTTGTCTATGGTCATTAGATCATAGGGTGGGGAGGGGGTGTATCCAATCCTTACTTATAAAGACTTTTTTAAGTGAGTGACTTTCATAGAGTTGACAAATTCTTAAATACTTTTATAGAGTTGATAAAAGTCACTAGTAAATTAGCAAGAATTTTGCTATTAACAATTAGCCTGAAAAGTATGGAAAAGTCATTCATTTAATAAGCTTTTTAAAAGTCATTAACTTTTTGGGATACCACCAAACTTTTAAAAACTTTTTAAAAGTCACAACTGGATACCACCAAACTTTTAAATACTTTTTAATATTCATCACTTAAAAAAGTCCATTCCGCTTAGTTTAGGGTTTCGTCTTTTTGTCTCTACAGTTAGTGAGCCGTCTCTTCATTGTGAGGCACGATTGGTCACCCTTCGGTCCTCTTCTGTAAGTGTGGGTTGGTGGTGACTAGTTGTGGTCTTCGTCTTCTTTCTAGGAGTCTACGCAGCCTAGAGTGGGTGATGGAATCAATGGATAATATTGTGAATGGCTTCTCAAATAGCCTTACGCTATCGAAGTCTAAGACAGTAGAGGTTGTTGGGGTGGATGTGGAGGAACTCACACACCTCAGAGCCGAGCGATTCTTGCTGGTTGGACGGTTGCTCTTGAGTAAACCAGTCCACAAGGATGCACTACTTGGTACTATGCGAACTATCTGACACACGAGGGAAAGTTTTACGGCAGTCCTTTTGGATGATTTGAAGTGTCCACTTTTCTCTTTTAAATTTGAGTTTGATAGAAGGATGGTTTTAAGGGGATCACCTTGGACATTCAATCGGGCTTTCTTGCTGTTGACGCAGACGGATAGATGTGTTGATCCGCTATCGGTTGCATTGGTACAACAAGAGTTTTGGATTAGAGTTTGGGGGGACATTTTTCTAACGCCAACTGTAGGGGAGAAGATTGGAAACTTAATTGGCAGCTTTGTTATGATTGACAAGGGTTTGAATGGTGATTGTCTGGGAAGTTTTCTCAGAATTCGGGTGGGACTGCGGGTGCTTCTGCTGCTCAAACGTTGTATTACTGCAATACCACAAAAAATTCAAAGTGGATTTTCATATTTTAGTGAAAAATAATATTATGGTGGAGAATGATTATCGGTATTTTATCAAGTGATTTTGGATGGAGATTATTAAAATAAATGTGTTTAATTTCAAGTTGAACACAAATGACCAAAATACCTCTATGTGTGAAAAATTACCAAAATACCCTTGTAAGCCCCCAAAAAAACAAAATAAACAAAATAAACATTTGAAACGTGGAGGACATCAAACCACCCTTCTCCCATTCTTCCCCTTTTGGCCTCAAGCTTTCAAATTTGCCATTATGAAAGGATGAGTCACCTGGTCTAAAGTGGTGAGTCACCTAGCCTAAGATTCTTCAATCATGAATTTATTCTCTTCCTCCTCATTCATTGTATCATCACTTTCTTGCTCCTTCACCTTATTTTCATCTTCATTCTTCTTTTGTTCCTCTTCAAAACCAAAATTCGTCACTTTCTTGGAGCAGCCAAGAAGTCAAATTTCGGAAGCTCAAGTGAGAAAACTTTCTTCATAAAAGTTGTTCATTTACATGATTCCTATAACATTCTCCAATTTCAGCTCTATCCGACTAGCACAGGCTCCAAAGATTTGGTATGATCACAATATGTTTACCATTTTCTGATTTTGCAGTAGTATGCCCGGTTTCAATATGTTTCAATGCTTTCTTGTTCGAAATTTTGTCTCTTATAACATATCAAAAATTTAGGTTGATCGGACTTCTATAGCCACCTTGGGAATGTTTAGAGTGGAACTTGTTTATAGTCTTCGACCCTAGTTCCTTCCCTTGTTTTCAGTCCAAAACACTCATTTCGAAAGCTCAAAACACTATGGTTTCTTTATGATAGTTACTCTGAATTTTCCTCTTTATAACATATCCAAAGGTCAGCAAAACGCAAGAAAATTGGTATACACAACATGTTCATTGACTATATTGACTTTCTTGTTATAGATGTGTACTTTCTCTCAAATGGCTTTTTACTTGTCGTTCAATTGATCAAATTAGTCACTATGATCTCAAGTAAATGATTCTTTGAAGGTATGAAGCTCATCTTCTTATTGTCTCTTTGAGTACTAGTTGTAAATCAAGTGTTGGTTGTAATGCCTTAATGACATATATCTCTTTCAAAGTGTGTTTCTGTGAAGTTCTAGATTATTTCGATATGATTTTGTACCAATTTCATTCTAGGATTTTGTTGCATCAAAATTGATCTCTCAAGGGTTATTTCAAAGTTGGTTTTGTGCCATTTGAATTTAAATTGAGTTTTTTGTGAAATTTCAAAGTAGAGACTATGTTGTTGGAATTGTTCTGATTCTACCGCATCCCCTGTTTTGAATATGCGTTTGAAAACTTCATGAACTTGGATTTTCATGAAATTTTAATATGTTTTACTTGCACGTAACTTCTTTAAATCTGGAAAGTTTTATCTCGTTTGGTTGTAAATTGAAATTTTGGTGATTTTTCAGAACAAGTGTACAAACCTGAAAAAAAGAATATTCTATAGCCTAGTGTATTTTGGTTTCTATTTTGAAGGGAATAGATTAATGTTTCCTTGACGATTGGTTCTATGCTTGCTTGGACGTGAGGTTGAGGGAGTATCAATCGGGTCGAACAACTTATCGAGCGTATTATGGGGTTTTGGGTCTATGTGCACAAGTAGGACACTCAAACGTGTTTTCTTATTTTCAGTGAATTTTATTTGAAGTTATTTCGTGGTTATTATTTGATGTTGGGTGAATATTATTATTCATGTGATTAAATATGAAATATTATTGTTATTATCTGTATTATTATTCAGCAGAGATAAATGATGTTTGCGATGCATTACGTATGCATCATAAATACAATGGTGTTAAGGGTGTGTGTGTCGCTTGACGTATATCTAAGGGGTGGGAGAAGGCCTTAGATATATCTAAGTAAAAAAAAATGTGGAATATATTGAGGTGATGGGAGCAGGGCCTCTAATGAAAAGTGAAAGTTGAGAAATTTGTAAACAAAAGAGAACTTGGTTAATGGACGGATGGGCACTAGTTCATATTTTAGGGTATTCGGAGCCGCAGTGGTAAAACACATAGTATGGGACATGCAGCCTTGTTGCCCTAAGGTATGAATTAGTGGAATTAGAAGGGAGTGAGTTCTTGGCATCACTGCATATGCAAATTTATTTATCTAGTATGGTTGCATAATTAATGTATCTTGTGTTGTTTGATGCATGATACTTTGATTGACTATGATAGTTGACCTTGAAGGGTTTGACGGTACTTTACTGGGTATTAGAATGCTCATACCCTAATAGATTATGCAGGATTCAAGGTGAAGTTTGAGGGAGCGGGTTTCAACCAAGCTACTAGGCTTTTGTTGTTGTTTTGTGTACTTAATATTTGTAAGTAGTCAACTGTTTGATAAAAATCTTAGTGTGCGTTTAACTATAAGCTACTGCAACTCTGATATTGTGTTGTTAAGTAAATTTGTATTAATTGTGGCTATATTTCTTATCATATCATGGTTGTAGGATTTTATTCTTATGACTATGGTATGACTTACACCATGATTTGGGAATATTCCTTATTTTCGAATCGGGTCGTGACAATTACCTTACATCTTGCAGCGGATGAGCCAGCAAAGCAGTACGAATTTGAATATGAACGATTACCTTATTTTTGTCTGTACTGCTGTCAGTTCGACCATGTGGGGGCAACTTGTGAACTTAAAAAGCAAGGATAGGTGGTGGAGGAACAATATGGGTGTTGGAAAACTATGATGAAGGATGTTAAAGTATACAGAAAGAGAATGGTTTTAAAGGGTTTTAGCTATGGACTGAGAGGCGACACCACTCTATGACTAAGAATTCGTGAACCTTTTCCTATATTAATGGGCTTAGTTGAACTCATATGGTGGCCTTTGATTCTTTAGAGGTTGACATGTCTTCCATAGAGGATGAGGAATTGATGGCGATGTCTCCACAGCCAAATAAGAAAAGAGGTTGACATGTCTTCCATAGAGGATGAGGAATTGATGGCGATGTCTCCACAGCCAAATAAGAAACGTAGATTATAGGTGGATGTGGTTGAATGGGGGCATAGTACTAGGCAGGAAGTTGAGAATGCCAATTTGAATGAGGTCTCAGTCCAGCTGTTCTCCGAGCTCACTGGGAGTCCAAGTTCAAGGAGTCCCTGTGATGGTTTGAGTGGGGAAGTTGAATCCACTTTGTAGGGTGGGAGGTCTAGTCTAGAGTCTGGGTCACATGATGTATCCTCTCCACCGCAACCAGCCGCTTCAAGTAAACGAAAGAGGTTCTATGTGGGGGGGAGCTCGTCCACGACACGGTCCCAAGATAGGGGTGGTGCATAACAATAAGGGGTTTTAAAGGAAACTGAACGATCTGGCAATGCTAGAGAATCTGTGATGTGTCTCGAGTCAAGGGCTAATCACGAGAAATGATGATTCTCTGTTAGAATGTCTGTAGTTTGGGTTCACCACGGACACTCCGAGCTCTGAAGGCTTTGATTAGAGCAAAGAAACCCCGTCTGGTATTTTCATCTGAAACCAAAAAGGCTACATGACATATGGCAGTTATCAACAACAGTTAGGTGTGGCGGCTTTCTTCAGTGTGAATTGCAAAGAAATATCGGGGGGTCTTGCCCTACTTTGGTAGGAAGGTGTGCATGTGACTAT
>NC_047654.1:1727457-1881291 GCF_902201215.1 Prunus dulcis | reverse complement strand
TCAATATTCGCACATATCCCAGTTCATTTTACAACAATGCTTATATAGAAGGAGTGGAACATGTTGGTTTTCGATTCATAGGTGTTTATGGTAACTCGGAGACTAATTTATGGAAGTATTCGTGGAATCTTCTAAAATGGCTTGCGGGGGATGTGTTGGGTCCTTGAGTGGTGGGTAGAGATTTTGATGAGATTGTGGTAGCCCCTGAGTATATTTAGATGCTTTAGAGGAGTATGGTTTGGCTCCCATTCTTTATATAGGGTACAAATACACGTGGTCCAATTGTTGGAGTAGGGAAGAAAATGTACAGCTTTGGTTGGATAGATGTGTGACTAATAATGAGATGATGTCTGCCTTTCCTGATTTGCTTATTCACCATATTACCTCTTTGGTGTCTAACCATCTACCAATTTTGCTTGTGATGGGTCGAGATTCTGTTGTTGTCGGATCAGCTGCACCAAAATCGATTCAGTTGCATCCTCAACTTGTGATACTCGCAAGTACACAAGCGGTTGGGTAATATAGCATGTGTAGTGCGAGGTCGATCCTATGAGGATTGATGACAAATTGATTCAATTTGATTCCCTGCACAAAACAGAAATAGAAACAAAGTTTAAAGATTATTGCGAAGAGTACACTAGGGAACAATCCAATTCTAAGTTTCAAGCAATCAAGTTAACAAGTTCAATTCAAGTAAAAAGATTGATTCTCTTTAATGTATAATCTAGCCATGGTATCTGGTTTAAACCATGTATTCATAATTCTCTAATTCGATCCTTGTTGTCGAACCTAAAGTAAGTATTAGAAATCCATTAGCATAGGAGAACATTTTAAACGACCAAGCATGTATCTAATCCCTGTTGTTGAATGTCCATACATAGTCTTCCTATTCATAGTTCAATTCGAATTAAAGCAAATGGTGTCTACTCTTAATTCCAACCAAGATAGTTAACATACAAGTTTAAATGGTGATCAAACATTCAAACAAGCATATTAACTGTAAAGCTTAATGAATAAGAACAAGAACTAAAATTGAAACTTGGAAACTAATCAAACTTTAAAACTTAAAATCATCATGGTGTTTATTAAAACAAAGTAAAACTATAAAAATACAAGAAGAAAATAACAGGCAAAGGAAGGAGAAGAAGATAGGGACAACATGCTAGAGATGGAAAAGCTTCATCTCCATGGTTGCTAGGAGGCCAAAGCCTCTCATCTGCTGCCTTCTCTCTTCTCTCCCTTTGTGACCCTCAACTCTCCCTCTCTTTGCGTACAATGTGATGGAATATGAATGATTGATGAATGAATCCCCTTGAAGACTCTCTATTTATAGGCACATGGGTTAGGTAAATCAGATTTTACAATTGAGTTCACGAACCACACCTACTTTACCTAACACACCCATGCAATTGAAAATTAGTTCACCAACAACACCCACTTCATGTTCTTTATTTCTTGTGGCTGCTAGAAATCTCCACTTGAATCAGCTCACCTAACTTTTCCACAATCAGAAATCACCTCATGCTTAGGTCAGAATGACCAAGCACACTTAGCTCATCCTTAGGTCAGCTTGACCAGCAAATTCATGGGCTTACAGATTGGACTTCCCTTAAGCAAATGACAACTTTAAGCCCTCCATCTTGAAGTTCTGAATGTTATCTTTCCAACCACATATCATTTGGCCCAATTCAAGGTCGGAGGAATACATTAAGGCCGAAACAACTTGCTAACTCATTTGGCAACGCACACAAAATTCATCTTGAGCATGGTTCTGTGTTTGATGGGTGAAGGACTCCAGATTTATCCAATAGGCTGCATTTTGGATATGCTATAATAGACACCCATTGGAACAACTTCCATGAAGAATGTTGCCTCATCCGAGCTATGTAGGTAATTGAAATAGGGCCTGCAATGTGAGCTACGAAACAGGACTAACAATGGAGTGTAGCCCAAATTGGGTTTGTCTTTAAGCTCTCCTTTCATTCATCCAAATCAGGCCTTAACATGCTTAAATTGCATGAATTATGCTCCCTTGCTCTATTGACCTACAAAACACATAAAGAGAGGTAAATGACTCAGAGTTGTAAGAAACTAAGCACAAGGACTAAGTAAATAGGGCATGTATATGTATGAAATTATGAGCTTAACAGATTCCATGAGACAAAGGTTATGACGGTTTATGTTTGAAGAGATGTTGACTGGGATTGAGGGGTGCTAAGAGACAATAGCTCTAGTTTGGGAAGATACACCAGGGTTTGTGGTGGCTAAACTTTCTTCCTGTCAGTTAGCCTTAAAACGGTGGAACAATGAACATGTTGGCAATATTCCTAGGAAAGTTCGGTTTTTACAAAATAGAATTGATGATTTGTAGGGGCTAGCCTCAACATCTGAGACTCTCAATGAGCATAAAAGATTAGCAAGGGAGATGGATGTATGTCTGGAACGGGAAGAAGTTTTATGCCGTCAGGGGATGCGCATCAATTGGTTAAAGCAGGGTGATAAGAATACGCGTTTTTTTCATTAGCAAGCCGGACAACAGGGTTGCCAAAATGCGTTGAAAGGTATTTTTAATCAGCAAAATTCGTGGTGTACGACTGAGGAGGCTATTGGTGCTACTTTTTGTAGTTATTTTCTGGAGTTATTCTCGACAAATGGGTCTATAGATTGTCATGCTATTCTAGAGAAGGTACGGCCTATGGTTACTATTGAGCAGAATTTCAGGTTGAGTATGCCTTTTACTGGGTGTGAGGTGAAACAAGGGTTATCTCAAATGTTTCCTACTAAGTCGCCCGGTATTGATGGCATGTCTGCTCTTTTTTATCAAAAGTATTGGGGAGTGGTGGGCACTGATATTGAGCAATTTTGTTTAAACATTCTTAATGGAGGCGCCAGTGTTTAGGAAGTTAATCATACACTAATCACTTTGATTCCTAAATTTGCTCATCCTTCTCGATTTACTAAGTATAGGCCTATCAGTTTGTGCTCGGTGCTCTATAAGCTAGTGTCGAAAACTATTGTTAACAAGTTGAAGGAGGTTATGTCGTTTGTCATTTCGAAGTGCCAAAGTGCTTTTGTTCCACGATGATAAATCATAGATAATATTATTGCAGCTTTTGAGACAATTCATGCGATTAAACGAAGAGTGATAAGTGGTCTGAAGAAAATGGTCCTTAAATTGGATATGTCAAAGGCTTATGATTTCGTTGAGTGGAGATTTCTGGAAGGCATGCTATGCAAATTGGGTTTTCATGACAGATTGATGGATTTGATTATGGATTGTATTACTACTATGACATATTCTGTTCAGATTATGGGGTCAGCTATGGGGAAAATTCATACTACAAGGGGTCTCAGGTGGGGGGATCCCTTATCACCCTATCTTTTTCTGATATGCACGGAGTGGTTATCAACTTTCTTGAACTGTGCACATCGGCAAAAACAACTCCATGGTGTTGCTATTGCCCAGGGAGCTTCTACCCTGACACATTTGTTTTTGCTAATGATAGTTTGTTATTTTGTAATGCTCATCTCTCTGATTGTTATTCCTTGCTGACTATTCTTAGGGCATATGAGAGGGCATCTTGGCAAAAAATTAATTTTGATAAATCAACGGCTTGTTTTAGTCTAAACACTGATCCAATGATGCAGCAATTAATTTCCAATATGCTTGGGGTGAGTATTATCCCTTGTCATGAGCGCTATCTTGGTTTACCTACGGTTGCGCAGCGAAGCCGCTCTCAGATGTTTAAATATGTACATGATATGTTGTGGAATAAACTACATGGATGGAGTTCCAAGTTGTTTTCTTCAGCTGGGAAAGAGCTGCTCATCAAATCGATGGCTTAGGCACTTCCCACTTATACTATGGGGGTTTTCCAACTACCGCAGACTTTATATCAGGATTTGTCAATAATGATTGCCCTTTATTGGTGGGGGAAAGCAGGGAAACGTAGTATCCATTTGATGAATTGGTGAAAGCTTTGTAGACCCAAATGTTTTGGGGGGCTTGGATTCAAAATTTTTGAAGCTTTTAATAAAGCCATGGTGGTGAAGCAAGCATGGAGACTCTTGGAGAACCCTGACTCTTTAGTTAGTCGTATTATGAAGGCAAGATATTTTCCTGCAGGGGATTTCTTACTAGCAAAGGTGGGGAATTGCCCTTCCTTGGTTTGGTGAGGTATAGTTTGGGGTAGACAAGTCATTAAGCAAGGTCTGGTGTGGAGAGTTAGTGATGGGCAGATCAATGGATCCCTAAACTTTTTACTTTCAAGCCTCTCCTCAATAATGGGCTTCCTCAACACGCAACAATCTCGAATCTGATAACTCCTACTGAGGCTGGGATATATATTTAATTGATCAGGTTTTTTGTGATAAGGATAAGGAGGCTATTTTGAGCATACCATTTTCTTCACCGATTCAGAGAAGTGATAGACATTTTTGTTTTTGTATTTTAGAAGGATGCTAAGTATTCTGTGAAATCAGGTTATTGGATTACCTTACGATAGAGCAATTTATGTGACGAAAGGGAAGGTAGTCCTTCGGATATGGGAGCTCATATGGCGTTTTGGAAGAGATTGTGGAGGTTGGAGATTCCGAATAAAATCAAGTTATTTGTGGCGTGCTGCTTTTGATATCCTTCCGACTGCAGTTAACTTATTTACGAGGAAAGTGATTCCTTATCCGCTTTGCTCCAGGTGTGATAGGGAAGGGGAATCTACTATGCATACTCTCTGGTAGTGCAAGGGAAATAAACAATTTTGGAGTTTGTTTTCGTTTTGGGATAGGGTGAATATGGTGGGTGGCTTTTTTGTGTGCAGATTTTTCGGATTGGGCTGCCAATATTTTAACGGGATTGGAGTTTGAGTCTTTCGTATGCTGTTGTTGGAAAGTATGGCATGTGCGCAACTCCTATATCCATGTAAACCATAAGCTTATATGGAAGAGGCTGCAAACTAGTTACGGGATTTATATGCGCAATTTAAAAATGCAATGTGAAGATAAAAGATGATCGGGTGCCTCGGTATTTTAGGTAGGTTAAACCACCTGCTGGACATTTTGTTATACATTGTGATGGTGCTATTGGGAGGAATCGTTGGCGACGAGGTGTGGGCGGGTTGGTTCGGGATTGCCATGGTGAGTTTTGTTGGGGTTTTGCGGCTGCTGGCTAGAATGGTTCCGACATTTGGGGAATTGAGTTGGTAGCTATTTGTTGCGGGTTACTTTTGGTAGCTGCTAAATGTATGATTTATTTGACTGTTGCTTCTGATTCACAAGAAGCCGTGAATATGATTATTGGTAATGGTGGGTGAGTAATGTGGGTAATCTAGTTGATGATATTCGAATGCTACTGGCCAGTTGGGTAATGCAAAGATGGTTTATCAACCTCGTGAAGGTAATAGTGTGGCTCATGCTATGGCTCAATTTGGACTGCGGTAAGGCACTCAATTTTTCTGGGAAGGGGTGGGTCCGATATGGATTCAAACTCTACTAGGAAAGGATAGACAAGGGGGTTATTTTTCTTATGTATTGTGGTGTTGTGGTACTTTTTTTCTTGACCGGATTTCCTTCATTTGGGTTTTTTATGGCAAGATTTTAATGAGGCCACTCTGTAGCTCCTAGAGAAGCCAGGAGCCCAAGTTGTATTGATGTTGCTTCGTTATGAATGAAAGTTCTTATTTTGATAAAAATAAAAATTTAAAAGTCACAATTGAATACCACTAGACTTTTATAAACTCATTAAAAATCTCAATTGAATACATCCACACTTTTAAACTCTATAAAAGTCATTAAAAGTTTGAACTGGGTACACCCCAACATGAAATTAGTCATTATGTGTAATTTAACCTTGAAACCCAAATATATTATATACATTCTAATTTCAAACGAAGGGGTATAGAACAACTTGTCTATGGTCATTAGATTATATATAGTTCAACATGAAATCAGTCATTATGTGTAATTTAATCTTGAAATCCCAATATATTAGATACATTCCAATTTCAATCAAATTATTTAATGAATTTTTAGATTTCGGAACTTTCAGATGTCGGAATTGATTTGAACTATCAAAACTAAAAAATTTGGGATCGAAATGGGGAGGAATTGGAATTTCAAATTCAACTTGCACCCCTGTGCTGATTTAAAAATTAAGGATCATATTAATTGATTTGAAAATTTATAGACTGAAATAAGGAATTTTGGAAAATTCAGGTAGAATTGACTAGAATACAAAAACGAATTGAAAAAGAACACTCCCAAAGCAAAATTGGAAAAGAACGAAGAAAGAAGCGAAAAGACCAACAGTTCATTTCAACTCCTGCAGGTAGAAAAAAAAAAAAAAAACAAAACAAAACAAAACAAAAGACCAGCAATTCCTTTTGTTTGTTCTGCTCAGTGCGCGAGGGCACTCCGATCACCGGATAAATGGTTCCGGTGGCCGGACCTTACACAGAAAAGCCCACAAATTCCCTCTAATTTTCGGGAAATACAAAGCTTAATGGATTCTCAGGAGGTCTCTGAGAAGGGCAACATGGCCTATTTAATACTGCGGTGTTCTCTGGCTATCGTTTTACCTATCGTTGCTATCTTTGCACTATCACTTTTGGTCGGCTTCGTAGCCATTTTCGTCGCCAATTCCTCAGTTCCTAGCCCAATTTCTGTGTCCTCTCAGTGCAGGATCGTCTCCAGCAGTAAGTCATTTTGCAAAATTAATACATATTAAATATTTATGTTCTGGACGAAAATTGAGTTGGGTCTGTTTGGATGCTTGAATGTCACTGTTTGGTTGACTTAAAATTGCGAATAGGAAGAAGAAAAGTAGGATGTTTGCAATCTGTTATATATGCGAAAGATATCATCCGGGTTGCTTGTTGGTGCTATGACCAAAATTGCTTGCTTTTCTCTGGTTAGTTTGTTCTGCTTTCATGGGTTTTACTGGCATTTTGAAGGAAGGTGCATTGAAACTACGTACTCAGTATGTTACTTTGCTCTCGCATGAATACAAGTGTGTGAATTGAAATTCATGTCTTATGGAGTGGTAATTTTCCTATTCTTATATACAAATATACAGGGTTCTTCTCTCCTGAGGTCCTTAAATAATATAAGTCAGCTTTCTCAACAGTTTGAGATCATATATCAACTGAAAATTTTATATATGCATAATACATATAATTTTCTTAGTGCATTTTTCGATATAAACTTTTGTTACATTTGTCCTTTTTCTGTTAGTGTTATGTTTTTGGAATATCCGTTATTATTGTGGTACCTATCTTGAAATCATAATAGGCATAGCTCTTCCTTTTTACAGGTGTTGATCTTAAGTCATCTAAGGTGTGTGAGCTTGGACTGTTCAATTACAAAGCCAAGCACGTGTTTTATCCTTTTGAAGGAAGAAGATTTCGATGTCGTTATGATTACTATTGGGCTTCAATTTTTAAGGTTAGCCTACCTTACTCTCAAATTGTATATATGATCATATTGTTGTATTATATGCAACTAATAGTAGCAATTTCTGGATTGTACCTTTACATGCAATTTGTAATTAGAAATTTATTTTATTAGAGGTTTGGAGTAGAGTGCATGTCTATTAGTTTTTTTTCCAAGTTGGAGGTAAATGCAGTTCATCTATGAACCAAAAGAGTTGTATGAAAGATTCCTTGTGGGGTGGTCAAATGACATTTTTGAAGCCTTCTTGGCTGAAAAAGATTGTTGGCATGTGGGCTTTCTGGGTGAGCTGTAGTGCCACAGTTGTTTCAGTTGAAGAAATTCTGCTTTAAAGTCATGCTATGATGATTAACTTGACAAGAGTTAAAACACGTAATGGTAACTCTAATTATATGGGTCTCTTCAGTCAAATATTAATTCTTTTCTTTGCTGTTTGCAGGTGGAATACAAAGATCAGTCTTCTGGTCAGACTCATCTTGCATTGGCTGAGGCTCCAAATGAGGCCCTTCCTCTTGATTGCAGACCTAATTTTGGTGCTGCATGGTTGACCAAAGATAAGTTCAAGGTAAGTTGCAAAGCTTTTTGATTATGGTGTGGTTCAGGGTTGAAATTATTATTGCACTTTGGTAAAATTTGATATTTATATGATATTAAGTTTACAATGAGGAAACATCATTGTCCATAACTCCTTGATGGACATTTTTCATTTTCTCACCTTTGTTTGCTCAGGTCAATGAAACTTATGACTGTTGGTACACATATGGCATTTCCAAAGTAAGCTTATATCATGATGGTTTCTTCAGTTGCCAAGCTAAAGATCCGTCTACCTTTGAGATGATTAGAAGATATTTCATCCTGTGAGCAAACTGACTCCTTTTTCTCTTTGTTTTTCCTTTTATCTAATCAGTTGTGCTCTGTCTTTATGGATTTCTTCACTTAATCTTATGAACAGATTAGGATACTCTTCTAGATAAATAACTTATCTCATATGCAAGGGAACAATATTGGCATAGATGCACATATCGGGTCCCAAAAGATGGAAACATTGATAACAGCACACAAGAGAAACAATGAAAATAAGAGAAAAATATGAAAATTTTGAATGAAACTTCAAGAGATTTAACCATCTACCATTTGATTAAAAAGAAAGAAAAACATAGGTGTATTATAGATTTGTATTATCTAGGTCAAATACAGTGTGTGGCGAGAGACACTGCTACTTAAAACTATTCAATGCTCAATGGAATTGGACTGAATATATTTAAAATTTTCAATATACTAATTTTAAACAATTGTTTATGCTTTATACTTTGCATAGTGAATTAGACAGCAATGGATATCACATAGAGTTCTTAGAGGTTTATTATACTAAAGAAAAATTTAAACGAACTGGAAAATGTAGAGCTCACTTCTAGGTTGTCTTTATTGGAGAATGGTAATTTTTCTTTTTTAAAGCTGCTAGGTCGGATTCTAGTAAGTGTGGTTTTTCATGGAAATCATACTTTAGAGAGTTGTGTTAATTCATCTCTTCCCACTTTTCCTCTTCTTTTATTTGGAAGACTACAGTACCTTCTAAGGTGCAATTTTTTGCTTGGATAATTGCTCATGGGAGGGCTAATACCTGTGCTTTGATCCAAAGAGTACTTTTCTTTCTTCCAATTGGTGCATTATGTCCCAAAGGAAAGGGTAAAAGTGCAGATCATCTTTTTCTTCATTGTCCTGTAACTTTAAATTTTTGGTTCAGGTTCAGAGAAATGCATATATGTTGGGTATTTCTGGCCGGTTGATTTTCTCTTGTTTGTGAAAGGCAGAATATGTTTGTTAGGAAAACAGCCAATAGAGTTATGGAGTTTGTGTCTTAGCAATTTTTCGGCTATTTGGTTGGAGAGGAATAACTGGATCTTTTAGAATCATGTGGGGTGGGCTGAGGTGTTTTGGGGTAGAGGTAGACTTTTGTCTTCACTTTGGATTCCGTTTCATCTGCATTTCAGGATATGCTGCTTTCTTTTATAATTGGAGCTTGGAAAGAAATAGTAAGTTAATAGTGTATTTTTAGTTGGGGTTCTGTTTGTAGTAAGAACTCTTCTGTTTTTCTTCTTTTTTGGATTCTTTTTACTTTATTTGATTTTTGTTGACTACTTACTTGTCCACCTTGTCTGATGTGATTTACTGATTATTTTCTTTATATAAAGAGGGAACTATTATTGGCACTCCAAAAAAGTCATCCTGCACTCCCTCCAAAAATTTTACAAAGGAGGAGTGCGTGATGACTTTTTTGGAGTAATAGCTCCTAGAAATTCATGTTTATTTTCGAAAAAGAAAAGGGATTTACTATCTTCATCATCTCTGTGTAGTGTGGCATATTGTAAAGAATAGTTATCAACTAATAATCTCCATGCTAGTTTGCTTGCAGTCATTACCAAACAAGATGTATGAATCTTGTATTGGCTGTGCTTGTTTCTGCTCGTAGTGATAGTATGATCTGGGCACTGATTAATTTTGTCTGTGACTGTAGTCATCTGTTTGCATGATTAGGTACTTGGTTTCATCCCATAATAAGTGATTGTGATGGGTGATGTGATTTATGTGTATAATTGCATGGATTTATATGCCTACGAACGACATCTTTCATATCAAAATAAATGCTTGGAGATGATGCATAGGACATTTCTACGTGAGAGCTTGTGATGAGGACATCTTTGTCAAACCCATTAGGGTTTACAAAAGAAAGAGATGGAAGAGGAAGTCATTTAATTTGGTCTTTAAATCTGGCAATTTTTTATTCCTGCAATTAGTTTCTAACTTGTTCTCTAAGTTTTCCAGATTTTAGTAATATTTTTAAGTTTTCCAGATTTTAGCAGGATTTGTAAGTTTCCTATTTTATTTAGGTTAGAATTTCTGTCTTAGCAAGGGATTTTTTATCCTATTGTCTCTAGGTTTTAGTTTGTTATAAATAACCCCTCTCATATAATCCATTATGGAGTTGAGTTGTTGAGATATAAAGAAAAGTTTATTTTCCAGAGATTGGGGACTACTTGGTGTGAAGCCAAACCGCTGGAGTGATTCCAGACCTATCCTTGTTTGTTCTATTTTCTGTTTTCCATTGTTTTCGCTTCCGCTAAACTACCTAAATTCTCAATTCACCCTTGTCCTACATCAGCTTGAATTCTTCCTCAATTGGGGAGTATGGAATTAACACAAAAGGGCAGAAACTGCCCATTCTTCCCCAATTCCTCTTCGGAGGTCATTGCTACCAGTGTCTTCTTGCAGAACTTCTGCTCACACTACTACATTGGCACAAGAATGCTAGTTCCATAAAAGGAACTATTGAAGGAAAGGAGGAAGTATCCGTGTTGTAACGCAGAGAAAGAGACGGCACGACTGCCATCACTGTCCTTGTCATATATAGTGCATGTACTCTTTCTTATCATAGTTGTTTCTCACAAAAGTGTTTTAAGTCTCATCCCATTCTCTTCTTCCCATTTCACCCTACTACATTTACATGTTTTCAATGTTTAGCCAGGTTATCTTTTTAGTGGCACGTCTATTCCAGCTTTTCCATAATCTCTAGCATGTACATTATTTTCATAAGCTTCAGGCATTTCTCTCCAGTAGCAAATAATCGTAACTAGTCCAATAATTCTCTCTTGGTTGAGGTATCATTTTTATATTTCTGAGAGAATTTCTCTCTGTTTAACAATGGTCGAGTACTTGAGTTGCATTTAAATAAAGTCTCAATCTAGATATGTTTTATGTTTGTTCTTGTAGTACGGTTTAGTAATGCATCTACTTTTCAGTGCGACGAAGATTTTACACTCCTGGTTTGTCAGCCAGGAACGAGCTGGGTTTTGGAGGTGGGAAACCATAGCTGGAGTTATTGCTGGTTTTTCAACTTCATTAATCTCCATAAGCTTTATTAGACTCCTGCAACAAATGAAATCTTGGTTGCCTCAACTTTTTGCTGCAAGAGTGCTTCCTCTCTATATGATCCGCTTCAGGCGCACTTGTTTTCTTGTGGCATACATCTCTTTTATGAGTTGGCTGGTTATCCAGTATGGGAAAAGGCTTGGCCTCCTGGAGATCATCACTCTTCTTAAGAAGTAAGGGCAGCACTCTTTTTTGGAAGTGCAAATTCCTTTTTGTCTCCACGGGGTTGTAGATTCTGCAAATTTGGAGTTGCAGCGAGCAAATGTATCATTCCCTGTACAATGATATACAACAGTGGATACCAAATGCACTTAATCATCTTGTTGAATAGAGTATATTGAGCAGAGACAGAAACTGTATAGGAAACTTACCTCAGTTGAACCATCAGTAATCTTGATATGTGATGTGTAAAAGTATCTTTGAAAATGTATTCTATTTTTCAGTAGCGAATTTTCTGGCTCTCTGGAATACAAATACTTCACAATCCCTAAGAAACGATGTGTTTAATGTCCACAATTTCCTTTTCTTCTTTTATCTAGGTTAAAAAGGTGCAAACAATTCAGTAAGGAGATGGAAGCATTTCAAGTCTTTCTTATTTATTCATGCATTTAAGTTTATTCATAATTTGGTGCTGTGCATCAGCCGTAAGCCCTACAATGGGGGAGGGAGGAGAGTCCATGACAGTGATCCCCAAGTCCAACTTATGAACCATCTTTTGGTGATTTTGATTTGGTGGCAAGATTTGCACACAACGTATGACTCATCTTGGCTTAATGGGTTTGCAACTACATTTTATTCTCGAGTTTAATCACACCGACACCACTAAAGTTTTTCAGTGTTTTCACATAACTCCTTAAGGTGTGTATTAACCCTTTTGTTCAGCGTAAACACGAATCATTCTGCAACACCAATCTCTTGTTACTTTTTAGCACCAAACCAATCTCGAGCATATTGAATTATAATGTTTTTGAAGCAGCTGTGAACTGAGCATTGAAAAGATAACTACACCTCCATTTCCGGAGGATTTCAAATTCAATGCTAAAAGCCTAGGAAAACCTTGATGAGGATTTCAAATTGCGGTAAAGCCCTTGAATAAGTGCTAAAGAGTTTCATTCAACCAAGCAAGTACAATAAGAGCATTTGGGGCAAAATAAGCCTAGTTTGACAGAACATCAAGAGGCCTAATGGCAAAAGGCTCAAGAGGTACACAACCCCACCCAATTATCTTTCGAAAACTAATATTATATCATGATATTTACTTGAGATATTCTCCATTAAGAATATACCAAACCATTTTTCAATTGGAATGACTGACCAAATTTTATACTGCATTGGGTGTTTACAGCCTCATACGGATGCAGCTTTGATATAGATTTCAAAATTTATATATAGTTTTGGCACATATCTTTTACTGCTCCTCATCCTCAGCTATTCTTGTAATCAAAAGGAAAACTATGATGAAAGAATGAGATTTTTCTTAATCAAAATCCAAAAAATCTAACATAAATAAACATGCATTGTGATGAATGACAACAGGAATAATTATGACCTTTTAAAATGAAAGCTTTGCATGTAATTTTTTTTTGGCAAACCATAAGATATTTATAAACTAATTTCTACAAGAAGATATTACACCCACAACAAAGCTTGTCACCACAATGTGGCTAGTTACAATTAAGCATATATATATCGCTCACTCCACTTATGTAAGTCGAACTTGAGACCTACTCCAACTAAGCGAGTGAAAATACCACTAAATCAAAAGCTAGTTGATGAAAATTGCATGTAGTCCTAACAAAGTTTAATCTTTTTAATTCTTCGCCCAATTTTCCTATCAACTTTCATAATGTTCAGGTTATGAATTATTATGAAACAAGTGGCTTTCATTTTTTATTAGGCTTATTATCACAAAACGTCCCTAAGGTTTACGAAACTATCAGATTGCATCCTTAATGTTTTTTTTTGTCATTCGTGGTCCTCAACGTTAGCATGCATGATCACAAATGGTCCCTACCGTTAGGTTCCGTCAAAAACTCCGTTAATTTGCTGACGTGGCATATATGTATATCACAAAACATCCTTGAGGTTCACACACCTATCACAAATGGTCCTTACGAAATTTTTTAATTTTTTTAATTTTTAATTTTTGTTTTCTTTTTAAAATTTTATGAATTATAATTATTTTAAAATATATATTAAATTTTAAATACATGAGACACTATATTATTGTAGATGTGGGCTTCATATATATGCCACATCGACAAACTAATGAAGTTTTTAAAAAATAATTTAAAATTCATAAAATTTAAAAATGAAAAAAAAAAACTAAAGGTTTAGGGTTCATAAATGGTCCTCAAGATTAAAATCCTTCTATAAATTATTTTTTCATTTATAAATAATTTTAAAAAGAAAACCAAAATTTTATGAATTTTATATTTTAAAAAAAAATAAATTCATAAGGACCATTTGTGATAAGTGTGTAAACCTCAGGGATGTTTTGTGATATACATGTATGCCACGTCAGCAAACTAACAGAGTTTTTGACAGAACCTAACGTCAGGGACCATTTGTGATTGCACATACTAACCTTGAGGACCATAAGTGACACAAAAAAACATTAAGGATGCAATCTGATAGTTTCGTAAACCTTAGGGACGTTTTGTGATAATAAGCCTTTTTATTATTTATTTTTAAACTGACAGACATTTCTACATATTTAATTTTACTTCCTTCATCAGTTTTTCTTGCTTCAAGCCCAAATTTGCTATTACTTAAATTGAAAATTATATACTTCTTGGTTTTAATTATAACAAAGTGAAAAAACAAACCTTTTAGTTTAAAAAGATTGAGCTATTTACACTAACAAAACAAACGACCCATTAGTGTCGAAGTTTGGAGCAAATGCTCTTTCAGGCAAGGTCCTGGGTTCGAGTCCTAGAATTCATGGGGTTTTAAATAACTCAAAAAAGTTCCTATTCAAATGATAATACAATTTCTATACACATTCACATGAAAACTAATTCGTTGATTGGTATTGCACCTACATCTAATCTCATCTTCATTTTGTCACCCGAGTTTCCTGTTCACGTAATTATCAACTTAATTATATGTTTTAATATTAAAAAAAAGTTAAAAATAACTTTTTTAGTTTTTTTTTAGTACAAGCAATAGTCTAAACTAGAGGGGAATGAAGGTTTCTCACACACACTATCACGACACCATGAAAGTTTAAACCTAATACCACTAATATGCAAGTCAATGCCTTTTCCACTTGGCTAGACCTTGATGGCAAAATAATCCTTTAATTCTTTCATTTTAATACAAACGATATTCTGCTTTAATATAATCTAAATTCAAGTGTAGAGTAGGGAGCACATCCACTCTAACCAACTTGGTTAAACCCATATGTGTAAATAATCTTTTAGTTTAAAAAATCATATTCACGTGAAGTGTCATTGGAATTAATGTGGCTCTTTATTTTTGTAACCGGCGTATTCACGTGAAATTATTGAAAATTTTGGTTTGTAATTCAACAAACTTATTCCTTTCGTAGGTTTTTCCGTCCAAAGATTTTATAAATCTACCATCTTCATCTTTCAAAACACACCAATTAGGAATATGAGAGAATTAGAATTAGAAATTGCCCTGCGCTCTCCTCATTAGCCTTTTGCACTCAAGTTGAGGAAGGCTCTAGGGCACATGTGGGCCTCGAGATGGCGTTACCGAGTAAACTCCAAGAAGTATATTTTTCAATAGAAATGCGTGGCATGGGAGAAATTGAAGAACCAGAAGTGCTCTTCTAAAACATGGCATCCAAGCCTACGACGTATATTTCCACACTAGCTAATTGCTTTCAATTTCTTTTTAATTAATTTTTTCAAGTGATAATTATTCAATTAAAAAAAAATCTTATGATTGATTATTAGATTTGTGCGAACATAGCAAAAATGTTAATGTTGTATTCTTCACACCCTCCTCTCTTAGGGAAACTTGACCTTGAAAACGGCAATGCATAACAATGAACAAAAAGAGATCAAGTTTTTCTTCAATAGTTGTCCTCGTTTGCAGACTCATCTCATACAATCGAAATGATTCCTAAGAGAGGTTGAGATGAAGGGTTTCAAGGGGACACCAAACGAACTCAACAATTGGATGCAGCCAGAAGAGTGGCCAATGTGGAGCGGCCATTTACTCTATGTGATGAGAGAGGCAGCCATGCACCAGCTCTAAGAAAAGAAAAAGAAAAAGAATTATTTGTCCAATTTCTTTCTTTTTGAAAAATTTAGATGGGTTATTTAAAAAAAAAGAAGTGATGTATCTTAGGTCTTGTTTGTGAGTGATTCTAGATAGTAATTTATGAGGACGCTATGAAGAGATTATTAGGACCCACTGTAAATCGCTTAGTCTTGCCAGTTAAGATTGTTGGGAGAAAAGAAAAAAAACCACATTTTATATATATAGAGAGTGCTGCTATTTCCACCCCTCTGTCTTATTTTCCCACCCACCTTATCTTCAAAATTTTAAAGACAAATTTACCCATTTATAAAATGACTTCTAAGGACTTAGGGACAAAACCAATCTAAAACCAATCTCCCTCACCTAAGTGTGAGCAACCATTTTATACCAGCCATTGAATTAATCTCACAGTACAGTGCCCTTTATTAACTTAAATTCTTGACCCGCACATTGCACACAACTTCTTCTTCCTCATCTAGCCATTCTCTTTGATTTCTAAAAGCTTCCCAGTTTTACTATTTTTCCATCATAAATCTGATTTCTCTCAGAGGTACTATCATTTTCTCTTCAAAATAAATGTGGGCAAAATTAATTTTCCCTTTAAAGGCTCCTATTGTCATTTTTAAGATTTTATGAAATTCTATGTAATGAAGTTGTTTAATTTTCGTCTATTGGCTTCAAACAACAAGCGATTGGTATTATTTGATTGAGGGAGATCAACATGATAGGAGCCTGCCTGGGGACCATAAGCATTCAAACCCATGCTTTAACTTCACGTTCTTCAAACACACATGCATTTAAATAAATAAATTAGAAATTAAAGAAGACCTAAAAGAAAATAATTACTCAAATTTCCTCTTCTACCGCACACAATCCCTCTCATCACAAAGCCCATGTGTCACCTCCTCGAGGAAGAGAAAGAGGGATGAACTCTTGAAAGAACCACAATCGGCTTGGAGGAAAGAAAGGGACTTTCCCTTAATATGGGCCAGGAAGTAAAATGGATATACGTTGGATTTTTGAAAGAACTTGCTTTGAATTAATAATTAAAGGGTATTTTAAGAATAATGATGGGTGGAAAGATAGAATTGTGTTTTTTTTCAAATTTACATGGTGGGTGGGAAGATAAGGTAGGTAGGAAAATAGGACAGGTGAGTGTAAATAGTAGCCCTCTATATATAAAGCAAGAGGCAGAGTATGGTGAAACATTCAAAATACAAGAAAATGTCATTGATTAATGCAAACATTAAGAATTGAAATTATTAATTAAATAAGGATAATATGATAAATCTATATATATAAAGCAAAATGCAAATAATGGTGAAACATTCAAAATATCAGAAAATGCCCTTGGTTAATGCAAACATTAAGAATTGAAATTATTAATTAAATAAGGATAATATGATAAATTCACATTTTTCATATTAAAAAAATTAAAATTAAATAAAAAATCAAATAATGAATCCTATTTTTATGAAACACAATTACCCTATCTTTTTTAATTCTAAAATAAATTTAAATTTTTTTAACAACGTCTATCGCGCGGAAGCACGTGAGGCTAGTTTTCAATAATATGAATGATACATTATCTTTCAGCAACCATTTGCTAAATATCGCGAGATTTTGCTGATAAAGTGACCAAACATATATTCGAGGATAAAATAGAAAAAATTGAGGACGGATGAAATAATGATTTTTTTAATTTAATTTAATTTTGGACGCGTTCTTTCAATAAAGATACCACTTTCATAAAAGATGACTGCACAATTCCAGATCGATGCGAGAATTTTGTTCAATTCTCATTCTAAGACTTAAAAAGAAATACCTGCAATTCTTCACCTTCTTCCCATGTTCATTTTCAATTGCTTTATTATCTCTCTAGTACAGGGGAAAAATGCGTCCGGCCGAACACAGAAAGGCTGGAAAACAGAAAACAAAGCTTGCATATCAGTTTCAAACTGACTGCTCACATTGTCAAGAGATTCAATACCACTACAAGATATGAAATGGTCAAGCCCCTCAGCAACACATCTCCATAGATCTAAGAAGTCTTTGGGATTGAGACTCATTCTCAAAAGAACAAGATGACTTCTCAAAACATCCAACGGTTCGATAAACTCAACCGATATACTTAAATCCATGGCTGCTGATACTTCCACATGAGTCGAACCTTCTAGCTGCTGCTCATCATGTTTCAACTTTTGCACAAATGCCCTTGAAAGAGTTTCGAACTGACGAAGAAGAACAGAAATTATCTCCATCAACCAGTTGGTTGCGAGCTCAGCCAAGATTTTTATTTCTTCTCCGAAAAAACTGGAATCAGTACTCTCATCTTTGCCCAGGCCACTGGTATCATTTTCAGCAACTTTCATCTCCAAGAAGTTCACGTCATCACTCCACTGGCGAAGTTTGGATTCGACATATTTGGCAGCATTAATTGATCCAGAGACTCTAACTAAGGCATCATCATCAGAATTGTCTGGAAGAATTTCAGTTCTCTTGCACCGTAAAAGCAACTCTTTAAAAAAGTACCAGAGGAATCTGACAGCAGATGACCTAACAAATTGTATACGTGCTGAAGTGGCAGGCATAGTTTGGCATCTTTCAACCATTTCCCATGTGATTCCAAGCGCAGATTCTGCAATTAATGGAGCTCTATAATCTATTCTAGTCAAAAGAAGAAAGTGCTCTGATTTTGTATCAAAATGCAACTCATCTTTATATTTATCATCAACCAACCACGCCCTTTCATGTTTCAAATCTGTTTTGAGTTTCTTACAACCATTTTCAAGCTCTATCTTTGCCCAAATCTTGAGCCAATCTGGCCTTTTACAAAACAGCATCAACACTGAAATGCTTCCTGAGGGACTTCCCACCCTTTCTGACTCTCCCAGAAATAGACTGATTTCCGAACTTCCAAGTGACTGTAATTGTTTATCAAATACAACAATGAGGTCAATGAGATGAAGCCATGACTCTATAACTTCAGATTTTATTTCTTTCTCCTTGTATCTTTCAGCAAGGGCAGAGAATATTCTTTTCTCCAAAAATTCAGAAAGCAGTTGCACCATGGCATAAACCCAAGCTTCTTTAGCACTATAGCTTCCCAATCTTGCTCTATCAATCAGGGGCTGCAAGACATCATCCACTCCTACAATAAAATCCCTTGTAGTTTTGTATGCAAGAGCAAATATAAGTTCAGGTTGATCAACCCACTTTGAAAAATGGTATTCCAACCGTGATGCAATAGGAGACACCAGCTCATCAATGGCCCAAAGCTGTTCCTTGCACACATTTTGTCCTAAGAGATTGAGCTGTCGTTTTTCCCTCCTTGTTTGTAGATGCTGTACAGCACAAAGAGCTAGAAAGCTATTTGAATAACTCTTTCTTTCATCTCCCTGGATTAAAACTAATGGGTTTGGAAGGCCTGAGAATTTTTCTCTTTCAATTTGCGATGCGGAAAGTTTTGGTGGCCATCCAAGAGAAGCGAGAAGAGCTCTATGATCTGCAAAAACTTGTCGGCGAAGAATAACCAAACTTTTATCCACCCTAGTATCAACAGATTTCAGAAGATGATGCCATTGTGGTCGAAGTTTCAGAAGATCAATCAATACTTCTAAATCATTCAATGCTTTTATGGCTTGAAGAAACTTTTCCTGCTTTGTTCCAGAGTCCTGCATTTCAAAAATATGGTAATGATTAATTGACCCTTGTCAATTAATCTGCCATTCAAATATGCATTGAAATATAAGAAGAAAAAAAAAAAAAGCAAAATTGTTCCAGTAGCTACTGATGGATTTGCAGAGAACATTTTTCCACTGTGGCTATTCACAAAACAGAGAACTGCATCTTCTAGATCTCCAACCAGAGCTTCTAACTGTAGAGTAGTCTCTGAAATAATAAGAGATAATTTAGCTTGAGACTCTCTACGATATGGAGAGAGAGAGAGAGAGAGAGAGAGAGAGAGAGAGAGCACAGACAGTATTGAGTAAACATCGGCAAATAGGTCAACAAAGCATAGGCCTCTAACAAATTGCTAATAGGTAAACAACTTGAACAAGAAAAGAGTAAGGACAATTACTGAAAACAATATCAAACATGACAGGCATGACAAGCATCCAGCAGTGAAATATACAACTTATGGATTCCAAGGGAAAACAAAATATACACACATCACAGATTAAAAAACATACAAAAGAGAATTGAAAATCAGAAAATAATGCAGTAACATCACTATGTGGGAGTTCAACAACACAAGCATTTTGAAGAAAACACAAGTTGGAAAACAATGTTATCCTATCAAGCATCATAACAAATGAGGTTAGGGTTCAATATCAAGCATCTTGGGAAAAACACAAAGTTCAAAAAATAATGACAGCATTAAAACAAATGAGATTTGGATTTAGTTGTAAACATCGTGACCATAAAACACAAGAATGAATTGAAGGGACAAAAATCAAGGTAGGCCAAGACAAGAAAAATTACCCTTCCATTTATGCAGTCCCATTTTTAGAAGATCAAATATTATATGGTAAGGTTTGTAGAATATATTATGTGATTTAAAAATTATTGGATGTAACTAGATAAGTGATGAAGTGATGTGTATAAAGAAAACCATCACAATATGATAATAAGCCCTGTAATGCAAATCATGGTAATAGGGTAAACTGCAATTATCTCTGGAGAATGCAGATAGCAATGACTACAGAGTTATTAAATAAATAAATATAATTGAAAAAATAAGAGTCTTTTATTCTTCAATCTTTGCAGGAAATGTTCAGTTTTGGATAGGTCACTGAACGAAATTTACCAGGGACA
Source organism: Prunus dulcis (assembly GCF_902201215.1). Lineage (NCBI taxonomy): Eukaryota > Viridiplantae > Streptophyta > Magnoliopsida > Rosales > Rosaceae > Prunus > Prunus dulcis. Next base: position 1,860,867 of record NC_047654.1, on the reverse strand, counting down.
TCATATCTGCTACATTTGAGCTATGAACCCTTAAGCATTTTGTGGCCCTAAAAGTAGCAAAAGAGTACAGGAAATTCATAAGAATAAACGTAGTTCCATAAGGAAAGACATAGATGAGCTATAATTTGCAGCCACCTCAAACAATTAATTTAAACAATCGCAGAGTTGAGTCACATTATTAATCTACTACACTCTCCCTTTTTGCATTGCTTTGTCAAAATATCCTCAACCATGATTGACAAATTACATACTTCAAACGAACAGTATGGAATGTGAATAATAGCTTTAAACATTGGTTTAGTTAATTCAATAAAGTAGCACTGAAATGGTAGGTTTTTTAATTTTTAATTTTTATACAAGTAATAGTTTCTAAATTAATCTAATCTACCGGTGGGGGACTCGAACTTGAGTGCAAGGAGGCGGGCTCTCACTGCCCTGACCCACGTTCGCATACAACAGCTAGAATTGGATTTGGTAATGTTTATAGTCATAAAGCTTCATTTGACAAAACTGGTAAATTTTCCATGAATTCAAACAAATCGAAAAAACGTATAAAACAAAATAGTGAGTTCCTAACTCACCAAGATAACTGCGGATGGTCTCAATTCGCAGCACTTCCTTAGAAAGTCCAGGCAGTTCCGTACCTAAAACTCTCTGCAACTTCTTTGAACCACTCCCACCTACAAAACCCAAAAGATAAAAAAGAAGACCCAAATTTCAGAAAAAAGTAGAAAAACAAGGAAGATAATGAAACTGCTAAAACCCAGATGGAGATAAAGAGTATACGAACGTTGGGAAGTGAGGAGGCTCAGATTCTGAAGGCTGAGGTTGAGATTGTGGAGGGCGGTTTTGGCTGAAAAAGAGCGGCAAATCCATGAAACGGTGCGTCGGTTGAGAGTTGTTTGGAAGTCTAGCAGATGAGAAGTCAAATCAGAGCAGTGAGAGTGAAGGGCTGTTAAAAGATGAGGAGCTTTATTAAGAACATCTTCTTGGGTTCGGAATTGTTGGTTCAGAAAGCTCAATTGGTCTTTGGAGATGTCCGTATGTTTAGGCAAAGAAGGAACCTGAGAAGCGGTAGCACTTCTTCTAGGACAAGGAGAAGAAGCTTCCATTTCTCTGACCTTGAACGTGAATGAAGTCTGAGGACCTGAGAGTGAGAACCCAGAGCCGAGAAAATACACAAACGGTTTGGTTGGGTCTGGTCATTGAGATATTTTTTGGTTCTTCTTTTCGGCCAAATGGGCTTTTTCAGCTAGCAGAGGTGTCAAATGGGACGGGTCGGGCCAGTTTTGTCTATTTAAAATTGGTCCATTTAATAAATAAGTCATGACTGACCTTTTATTTAGAAAAATCATCCATTTCAGTTTGAGTTCACGGTCTTAGTTTATTTGGGATTGGGCGGAGCTCGTATCGGGCCACTAAATGAGCCAATTTAGGCCCATGCCAATGTGACTTATGTATTGCATTTTTTAAAATTTTTTTTACAATTTCATTTAAATATTTTTTTTAATTATGTATGTTTATTATTTGTTAAAAAAATTAGGTCAATAAATTTATTTAAAATACATTTAAATAGAAAATAACTAAATTATTGTTGGGATTTGAAAAATAAAATTATTATTTTATATATAAAGAAAACATTAAATTTTAATATATATTATTATAGAAAAGAAATAGACTTGAAGTTAATTTTTGTCTATAACAAATATAATTTAATAAATGGGTTTTAAACGGGCTAGTCCGACCCATCAGACTGAATTACCTCGTTCCGATCTATCTAAAGATACTAGTCATGCTGTGCTGGGTCTCATTTAATCGGATTGTACTCGGGCCGCCCTGATCCGTTTGACACATCTAGTCTTAGCTCAAATGTGATTATTATTATTATTATTATTTTGCACTTAAATATTGTGAATTTCCCCCCATGAGGCACGTTAGTACCTATGTTTTCAATTGTGACATTTTAGGTTGCATATCTTTCAACATTGCTTTGATGTGATTATACTATTTGGTTAATTGTCTAACATCCGTAACATAATGGCATGACATACGTATTACTCACATTTGCTTTCTTAGGAAATAAAAAAGATTAGAAAAACCCAAAAAACAAAACTAATACACAACAGGTTTTTGTGTTTTCTCCATCTTTTGCATAAGTAATAAGTTCACTACAAATGTCAAAAGGGATATAACCCAAATGCAAAAGAATTAAGAAAATTACAACTACTTAAAGCTTTCTTCAAAATCATTTGACAGAGATGGTAGATGTCTTCTTATTCTTAAGAAAAATGCCTCCAATAAATTCTATTGTCTTGTCTCAATATAAGGTTAAAATCACCTTCATATATACTACGTTGAATCTTCAGAGAATCTACCATCAAAAGTAGTTGTTGGATGAGAATGTGTTGAACTAGCAGGAGTTCCATAACCTTCAGCAACTACAGAACCATGTTGAAGTTCTATGAGAAGTCGTCGAACTGATTTAAACATATGTTGCAACCTAACTCCATTAATGGGTGGAAGACCAGTTGGTCCAATTTGCCCAGACTTCCTTGTCACTGGGGCACTTGCCTCGTCCATTAGCAACTCTGAACCAATCCTTTGCTTCATGGATTCCACAAAATCCTCAGTTTGATCACAAGCAACTTTGAAAAGTTCCCATTTATGCTTAAAAGCCTCAAGAGCAGCTTCTATGGCTGGTGTGTTTTGGGCACCAGAAGTTTCCTTGGCTTCAAGCACATCAGTTGCAGCAATGACAAACTCTTGGTATGCATTCTCTAGGGAATCCACAATGTAGTCCATTTTGCAACTCCTAGTGGCTAGTGATAATAAAGAAATATTAGGAAATTGAAATTGTGACAACTAAGATAAGGTAAGAAATTACATAAATGGAGAATATTGGGATAAAAATTTCGGTTACGCATCAGTTTATATTCAGTATGTTGAACAAACAAGAAAATTCCCACATTAACATGCATAATAGTAACAAAAACAAAAGCACACTTCACAAATTACAAGAAACAATATGTTCAACAAAATCTCATAAGTGAAAATATTTACAAATTCTTTTCACAAATACTAAATTGCAACTAACAAAATAAAGTTAACACAAATGTGAAAAGTTCTCTAGTTCACTTACGTACCTAATGAAGGCTCAGGAGTGTCACTTGACCCTTCTAAACACATACTTGCATTTTTATTTTCATATATTGTATTCTTAGCTATTACCCTTCTAGCCCATGTATAAAACCATAAAAGCGAACATTTACCTTCTTTATTTTTTATTTTTTATTTTTTTAATTTTAAAATAAACATCTTTACTTAGCTATACAATTTATTTCTAATTATTCTTGTGACTTAATATATTGTTATGAGTTGTTTATTGATGATTTTTCTTTTAATTTCAAATTATGAATTATGTACTTTATAAGATTTCAATGATATTTCTAATGATTTATGAATCAATACAAAATATTATTAGATGAGTTTATTATGTTTTTCTTGAAACATATAGTTATTTAAGGTTGACCTCTTATGACAAAATTTATGGTTATCATCAAAAGGAAAGAAGTAGATTAACTTTAAACCTTACAAAATCAAAAGTAAAGTTCTAAAAAAAGGGTTGACAAGATCACAAACACTCAAAATTGATCACCTTAATTTGATATTTTAGAGTTACTCAACGTAGTACCTGAGAACATATGTTGATCATCACATATGATTATTTTCCCCACAAGAAGTCACCACAATTAGGTTTGAAAATAAGTATTAACTACTAAGTATAGAGAAAGAATGCACAATAATAAAAAAAAACTTGGCTGAGTTAATTTGTGTTTTATGTATCCATAATATGATACAATACATGTACAAAATTATCACAAAGTAGTAGACAAGTTGTTACAATTGACTACCCTTACCTGCATATATATAGCCTTTTCGAAGCTCATTCAAATAGGCCTTTTTGAAGATTTGGGAGATCAAAACACAAGGTAATTATACATGTTTTTTCGCTCTCATGTCATCAAACATCACCATAGTAACAACACACAACATGCTAGAAAAACAAAAGAATTTTCCATAACATGCATTCTAACAACCAAAAACAATGCAAACCTCATAAATAGGGCATCATATATCAGGCAACCACTAACAAAAGTAGAAAATTCTCCACCTAATAATATTCAAACTATGCGTGCTTACTTTCTCGTTTAGCAATATAAATTTTCGTCATCTTTAAGAATAATTACCAAATATTCACTTAAGAAATCATATAAATGTCAATACATTTTATCAATACATTAAAGAAGAATGTAATTATCATCTACTATAATTACTTGAGTCCTCAATTCTACCCATGAAGTATAATCCCTCTATTATAGTGAAATAAAAAATAAAAAATTCAACTATTCATTTTAGACTCGTATTTCAACTCCAATAATTTTTCTTTTTCACATAATTCCTGATTCTTATATCATTAAAAACTCATTTAACTCAATAAAATCTCCAAATAAACTTTGTGCTCAACATCTCAAGTTAATTTAATTCTCCTCATAATCCAACGAAATCAAAAGTTTCCATATAATTGATAAACACATTCAAAATTTTCATTATGTGAAAAATACTTTCACCTTTCAATCTAGGTTCTAACAACAAAACAAATCAAAAACATTACCTTATGTTCTCCAAAAGGTTCTTCAATCCTCAATCAATACCTTATTTCACAAAATTAAATCTTAATTAGTTAATAAATCCAAGTTGGGGAAACTTTGAAACCTGTTAAAAACTCATAAAGATTTACCTCAAGTTGTAGATCTCGTGTCCAGGATCACAAAGCGAGAATGACTCGAAATTTAAGTAGATTGAAAGTTTAGATTGATAGAGAACTGGTGGAGAAAATTGGGCTCAAAGAAGAAGATTGTTTGGAAAAATATTATCCCCAAATCGAGTTTCCTTTACCTTAAGCAAATTAGGTTGGAAACTAAGCCTCAGACAGAAAGCTACATGATTAGAACAAGTGACAAGGAGAAAAAGAAGACGGGTAAAATTTAAAGTACACACAATGATTAGGAGCAGTGGAGACGGGTTGACAACTTAACTTGTCGTTGGTGAATGTGTCACATGTGTCCAAGCAGAGAAAGATGATTATAAAATGCTTGTCATTTTGGCGAGATTATGATGTGTGTTACACGACGGATGATTTGCTACTCCTATATCTACTGATATAGGAGTAGATATTCACACATCAATGACTAGATGCCACGTTCATAGAGAGACATCCATATGGACTAAATTACCCCTAGTTAAAGGCCGAAGAAGGTTGGATACATCTTGTCATGCATTAATTGAGTACGATAAGAATTATTGCCCACGAGCTGGCAGATGATGCTTCCTTTAACAGGTTAATAAGGAATGCGTGGCTACACATGAGCCCACATCACATAGGAAGGCCTTGCAAGGCTTGCTATCAAGATAGACTAAATACAAATATAGGTCAATATGGGGCCCCTTGCCTTACGGGCCTTAGATAAGGCTTGCACAGGCTCAGAGGGATGAGCCCAGTAGAAGTTGTTGACGCCCAAAATGGGGTTCAACTTAGATAAATATAAAGTGGTGGATGATGTGTGAAGATGTGAGCCTTTAGCATGTGTATGTGCCTTCAGGAGGCAAGCAAGAGATTGCCTTAGGCAATCTCGTACGTTCAGCATAAGTGAATAAGCATGCAAAAGACAAGGTATACGTTGTTCACCCGAATGATGGGCTATGTCCACGGAGAAGGATGTTCTCATTATGATAATGTTTGTTTACATTTGTGCAAGGGGATTAGACCCAAAGATAAGGGTAAGAAGGCCCAAGGCCTAAGGTACAAAACCCAACAGTCCAAGGCCCAAGGGTCAAGACTCAAAACAAAGGATCCAAAGATCAAGCCCTTTTTTAAGTGGAGAGTGGCCTCCTTGAAAGGGAGTCTCCACCGCTTGTAGTCTTCCAATGTGGGACTCTTGACATTACTTAAAGTTGTGACTTGTGGCAAGGCTCCTTTGGCTAAGGTGATGATTTCTCATAGCATGGTATGTGGCTGATCTTGCTTCACTAGTTGTTCGGTTAGTCATGGTACCAACAGAACTCTTCCCTAAGCAGCCACCTCCGATGAATCAGTCCAAATCCTCGATCCTTATTTATTACGGTAGCAATAATTAAGGAGATTATGCTCACCTAATTTGGGTAATTATCTCCCAAACCCCAAGTTAAACGACTAATTGACTTGACATATGGGCTAATGAGTCTTAACACGCCCAATAAACGTTCAACATGTAGGCACCTATGACAACAAAGTAGCCAACACAAAGTCATATATAAACCAACTTTCTTCCTAATAAGAAGATAAATGTTCCTTGAAACTGAGAAACCCTACTTTGCTCATTGCTCACAACTGACTTTGGCATCGTAGACTCTTCGGCTCACATCACACTCATCTATCTTAGACTTAGCCTTGTCTCTTTCTTATGAGTTTTAGGGCACAAAGGTCTTTCCAAGCAACAGAGAGATTAATTCCCCACAACTGAAGCAATAGAACATGTCAGGTGTCCTCTTGTGTGGCAAAACGCAATGCACCAAAGTCGCACACTGACATATATTCCTATAAATAAGATTGTGCCATGTTGTTGGTTAATTTTTAAGTTTTTCAAATGAAGGGAAAAATCTAGTTCTCTATGCAATGAAAGCTTAAAATTTTTTGCATGAAAATTCATATGAACTTATGTTCATATGGTGATGCATTTTATGCCTAGCTGCATATAGTAAGAGACTTCATAAAAGATTTTCCAAATTACGTGAGAAATTCATTCCCCACAATATTATTATTTTGTTTATTTTCTAAATACTTGATTGAAGGAAACCTTGTAGTTTTTAATGATCATTTGAACATACATGCATACATAATCTGTATTATGTCAACGAAAGCTTAAATACAAAAACTTGAGTTCAAAATCTAATATTTTCCCATATCTTTAAGCCTAAAGACATTGTAGCACCTAGACTCTTCTAAACACTACTAGAGATAGAAATCAGATTTCTTTATACCGTTGATCACCCATGAAGGGCCTTCACCAAAAGATTCTCCAAGAAAACCACACAAGTGCATGGCCTCTAATTTAATACACACCCATGAAGAAAGAAGGAGATGAAGCCTATGGGTTGAAGATGCTAGTGTTCAACACCCCTAGGTTGTCGGCCATGATAGAGGGGAGAGAGAGTGCCTTACTTGCCTTACTTGCCTCACTCAATCCCCTAAGATGACTCAAGGCTTAACTATATATATATTTATAGGCTACACATTTTAAGTTGAGTCACCCCTAACCCATATCCAACTTAAAATGACCCATGTGAGTCATCAAATAGGTCAAACCCATTCCACTTCCTTCTGGTTGGTTTTGGCTTCTTTATTGAGCCCCTTGGGCCTCTTAGTTAAGTTGTCATTTACAACTCATTTTATAGGCCCAATGACCTCGAACCCCAAAACTAATTTTACTCCCAATACAATTCTCGAGCATTGATCAATTAATTAATCTCTATTTAATTAATTAATCATTGCTCATCATCTCCTAATTAATTTACATCCCTTACCTTTATGGGTGTGACATCCATTAGTCTCTAATTGGTGAGGCAGTGGGCGATTTGGACTCTTCCTTAATCAATTGTGAATTAAACCGCATTTTTAATTCTCCCTATTATGAGGACCCAATTATAGTATGTCCTCAAGGCTTCCCTGAACTGTGAGTGATGTCTAGCAACATGTCACGGTTACCCAAGCCAATGTAGAATGAGGTAAAGAACCTATTCAGTTGGAATTACAATGTAATACAGTCATTCTTTAACTCAATGCTCTTGGTCCCATCATTAGGGCACGGAAAATATGACAAGCCCCTAATGAGAACTCCAAGTTTATATGACTCATACAAATGTGATTAGAATCTATATTCTCAATCATATTATTGCTTCGGACAAAGACTCCCAAATCATATCGTTAAGGCATTCTCCATCTTTATTGAAGATAGAGATCTCTTGTTGTACACTCACCTACCTCCATGGATTGATCATGAATCCCAACCATACTGTAAATTCATGCACTCAAGAGAACTCAACTATTTGGTATGATCTAAGATTCACAACGTTTCCACAAGGCAACTATGATGCCTCAAGTCAATGACTAATTTACATTATTACAACTATGAAGATCTTGTTTGACATGTAGGTAAAACATATAAGAGCTGAGATTAATTGGTATATTTCATTGATATATTTACAGGTACAAGACTATGATTATATATAGTTTGAATACAATCCTAATAAGGTAAATACAATCAGAATTCAATGACTAAATCAATCCTAATCAAATAGAATAGGAAAGACAGCTTAGCATATATCATAGTTGACTTTCATACGGAGGAGCCGATTGTGTGGTTGATGGAGCAGATTGTGTTCTTGATGAACTAATTTCCTTTGATGTAAGAGATTCCCTAATACGCCCCCACAAGACAATGGCACCATCGGAGACACCGATCCTGGAACGAAGGACATGGAAATCGTGACAAGGGTTTGGTGAGAACGTCAACAAGCTGATTAGTAGTGGAGACATGAGACACTTGAAGAAGACCACGAGTGACACGATCCCGTACAAACTGAAAATCAATATCAATTTGTTTCATATGGGAATGTGGGACATGATTAGCACAATAGAACATGGCTCCAATGTTATCATAGGAGACAATTGGTGTTGTGGTGAGAGGAATGCCAAGTTCAAAGTTCAGCAGTGGTGACAGCAATGGCTCGGTATTCAGCTTCGGTGGAGGAGCTAGAGATGGACCACTACTTACAGGAGCTCTAAGAGATCAGATTTCCACCAAGGTAGACAACATAGCTTAGTCGTAGACTTGCGAATGTCATGATCACCAGAAGCATGAATTGAGAGGGCTTATTGACTGCGGAGGAGATGTCAGGGCGTGTAAGGCTTAGGTACTGAAGACCGCCAAGAAGACGACAGTAAGGAGTGGCATCCGTTGGGGATGAGCCATCATGGAGCATAAGTGAGTCAGTGGTGAAGAGAGGTGTACTGACAGCCTTTGCACCATCCATTTTGACATTGACGAGAAGATTATGAATGTACTTTTGCTGAGAGAGGAATAGACTAGTGGTTTTAGGAAGGACCTCAACACCAAGAAATTAATGTAATGAGCCCAAGTCCTTGATAGAGAACCGAGTGGCAAAGAGTTAAATGAACTTCGCCACAAGTGAGGAATTGTTGCCCATAATAAGAAGATCATCAACATAAACCAAAAAATAAATTATAGCATTTTTGAATAGCAAAAGTGAGCATCAGAGATGGCATTGACAAATCCATGGGAGAGCAAAAATGAGTGTAATTCCTTGTACCACACCCAGGGAGCTTGTTTGAGGTCATAGAGGTCTTTCCTCAATTTACACACATGAGATGGATTATTAGAGTCAACAAAACCAGGCGGTTGGACCATATAGATATTTTCACGGATTGTGCCATGAAGAAAAGCATTGTTAATGTCCAACTGATGTAGTGGCCAACCATGAGTCACGATAAGGTGCAAAACAATTCGTATGGTAGTAGGTTGACCACCAGACTGAAAGTAACTGAAAAATCAACACCAGGGCGTTGGTGAAAACCCTTGGAAACTAAGCTTGCTTTGTACCTATCAATAGTACCATCAGGATGCCGTTTGATACGAAACACCCACGTACAATCAATAAGATTTTGAGAGGAGGGCGAAGGAATGAGCTCATATGTACCATTACGAATTAATGCATTAAACTCATTGGACATTGCTTGTCGACAAAAGGGATCTTTTACGGCCTGAGAAGCACATGTCGTTTCAACTGAGGAGAGAATGAGGTATTTAGTAGTAGTCATAGGATACCAAGGATTACGTTTGTGGATATCTGCTTTGGCACGGGTGACCACGGAATGATTGGGGAGCACAGGAGGTATGGGGGGGGTTAGGAGTGTATGGGTCAGAGGATGGAAAGGTGACAATAGTCCTATGAGGGTTTCTAGTATATGTACGAATTGGGCTGAGGTAGGAAGGTGGCTGGGCCAGGTCAGTTTAGGCTAGAGAATGTGCGGATGAGGTTAATATAGTTGCGGTGGAGGTAGGGGCAGAGGCATGGAGGTTGGGTGACGATAAGAGAAGAGCAGCAGTAGTATTAATACGGGCCTGGGCAACGGATGGTGACAGCTCCGAGATGGGGGCATATGCTGATAATGATGATGATGATGTGACATGTGGTGGCAGCAAAGAAGAAACAAACAGCGTAACAGGCATAGTGGGTAAGTGTATAGGAACATGAGTAACTAGAGGAAGAGAGGAGACCCAAGTGTAAGAGTTATCAATAGTGACATAAGGAATAGAGGAAGGGAGATTGGCAAGAGAAAAAGTGGACTCATCGAATTGAACTTGCCGAGAGATAAAAAGTTTGTTGGAGGAAAGATCAAGACACTGAAAGGCACTTTGATTAGATGAGTAACCAAGGAAGAGACATGGGCAGGAACGAGGAAGTAATTGATTTGAATTGTAAGGACGTAGCCAAGGAAAACACAAGCACCCAAAGGTACAAAGATGAGAGTAATTGGGTTATTCATCAAAGAGTTGAGTGAATGGGGAGAGATTGTGAAGAAGCGAAGTAGGCAAATGGTTGATAAGATAGCCAGTTGTTTTAAAGGCGTAAGACCAATAGGTGAAAGGTAATGAAGCTTGATGAAGAAGGGAGAGAACAGTTTCAACAATATGACGATGTCGTTGCTCGGCGACTCTATTGTGTTGCGGAGTGTGAGGTGGTGTAAGAAGATAGGTGATGCCATTGGATGAGAGAAAATGTTGGAGTTTGATGAATTCTCCCCTACCATCAGTGTATAATATAGTGATTTTTCTTTTGAAGTAATTTTCGACAAAAGTGGAAAGCACATTAGATTTCTTTTTGAGAGGGTAGATCTATATGTATTTTGTAAAATGGTCAACAAAGATAACTATAAATGAGGTCTAATGGACCATGACTGGTGAGAGACGAAGTATCAAATGGGAGCTGATGGATTTTATTACATAGACATGAATGACAAACGGACTCGAACAACTTGAAAAACACATTAATGGAAGTCAAACAAAGGACTTGTTGGACAATTTTGTGGCTGGGGTGACCAAGATGACAATGCCAGAGGTTAGGAGAGACCACCACACCCACCATAGTTTGAAGTTGATAAAAAGATTTTGGAGACCACTTGTACACATCATCCTTATTCGGACTTCGAAGAAGAATTGCCACCGTGCTTAGATCCTTGACATGAAAGAAATCAGGAAAAAGTTCAATATAGATATTATTTTGTTTATTAAATTTAGAATAGAAATAATGTCTTTTGGCACTAAGACCTTGAGTGCCACACCATTGACAGAAACCAAGATAACTTGTGTTGTTCATGTTAGTAGAGCGGCGACTATTGTCGGTGAAAGATGGTTGGGTGGGCTCATAGGAATCACGAGAATTGTTATCAACCGAAGATGTGCGAGGGTTCTTGAAGGAACCACAAGAAGGATTGGGAGAGGCAAATGACCCACGATTGGAGTTGAAGTTGTTAGAGCGGTAGCCACGATTTGGGGCGTGGGAGCGAGATGTTTGAGTGACATTTTCAGTGATCACTAAGGCGACAATAACGGTATCATCACGCTTGAGAGCAGCTTCATGTTCAACCATTTTTTCATGGAGGCTTTCAAAAGAAATTGAGGTGTTGTGGGAACGAAGAGGGGGGCATCAATGATAGCGGGCTCATCTGCAATAACGCGGACTTCTTGCAGATATTTGGAGACAGCTTGTTCTCACGACGTAGAAGAGTAAGACGTTCTTTGGGACGAACTTGTCCCAAGCTTCTTTGGATGTCTTGGCAGAAGTGATAACCGAGATGACCTGCGGTACGGAAGCAAGAATCGCATGAAAGAGGAGTTGATCTTGCCGAATCCAAAAGGTGCGAAGCACGATTTGAGTGGTTGATGGGCAGAGATTAGAACCGTCCACATAACCCATGAGGTCGTAGCCGTAAATGAAGGCATTGAATTGAGCACACCAGGAAGAGTAATTGGTGGGTGTGAGTTTCACGGGTAGCTAGGATGTAGTGTTGATTGTGATCAAGGTAGTGTTTGGGCCAACAATTTACGCACCAAGCCCAACGCTAGAGGCCCAGAAGGATGAGGCAAAATCACTAGAATTGGAATCAAGGGCCCAAAGTCAAAAAGCCCAAACCCAAGTCAGATTTTTTACCAAAACACAAAAATTGAAAGGAAGCCCAGTACATACGAATTGCTCAGCCCATAGCCCCAAAACTCAAAATTGGGCTTAAATAAAGATAGAGAACATCCCAAAATTGAAGAAACCTAAAACAGTTTTATCAAAATTGACAGCTCTCTACCCAAGATGAAAAAGGGGGTCAAAATACCACTTTGAGCAAAAATGACGCACTCAGCCTTGGATCACAGAGAAACCCATGTGACTGTCTGACTTTGAAAAGTCAACAATTTCAACTAGTCATAGGAGAAGTTGATTGGGAATTAATGAAGACAGGATTATAGAAAAACTTCTTTGAGACTCTGCAGCTAAAAAGATCATAATCCCTTTCTATATAATTCTGCACCATAGTAGGTGATCTTTCCAAGCGATAAGCAGACTACGTTTTCAAGAGATAAGTAGATGGAGTTATTTGAATAGGAAAAGCAAACTGACCATCATGGCAGATTGTGTTCTTTCTCTCTAAACGAGGAACAACAAAGAACAAAGAAGAGTTGGTTTTTCTTTTAGAAAGAGCAAGGAAAAGACCTCCATGAAAACTGATTATTGATAGTTTTTCTCTGCCAGGGCAGATAACTTCCCATTTTCTTTGATATGTAAAAATAAAAAAAGATTTTGATTTTTAGAAAATCTACCCCCCCTTTTTAATATTAAAGAAACCCACTCTAGCATCTTCTATAAATATAAGAGGTGGTGAATAGATCAAAAGACAGCAAAAAAAAAAAAAATCAATCAATCAAAAGCAAAAACTCAAAATGATCACTTTATCTCAAAAAAAACCTTCAAAACACTGAAGTAACCAAAAGCTCATTGAGCCACAAAAAAAGCCAACTATAAATCCAGAATCCCCAGCTTCAGTTCAGATAGAGAAATAAGTCATTCAAAGCGAGATCTTTCTCGTTACAAATTTGGTTCAGGAAAAGCCAAACCAAGCATTGTTCGGGTTTTACAAATGTGAAAACCTCAACAAATTTATAGAGAACCCTGATCAAGCAGAGCAGGTACCACAATGCAGTTCCAGCTCAGTAATCATTAAGTCCAGCCACTTCTGCCTCTTCCAGATTGAAGAAGTTCCAATTCTGTCATTTCAAAAAGCCTTCTAGGGCTTGAAATAGATTAAAGCTCTGCCAAACTCGAACGTTTGTATCAATTTACAGCTGAAACTTGACAATTAAAGGTGTTGATAGTCCAGTCCAGTCCAGCACTGGCATACCTAGTCCAGCACTCGACTTCCATTTATATCTAGATCAGAATCATTTATCCAGGCATAAATGGAAGTCGAGCCCCATTTTTCTTTTTTTTAGAGTTGGTTTTCCCTTTTGAGCTTTGTGAAAGGCAGTTCTGCCTAAAAACAGTCCACTTTCTTATCATTTATTCTAGCCAAAATTACCAGTTTTATACTGTAAAAAATTGTGAAGTCCTCACCAGTCTAAGGCAAGAAAAGAACTTACTTGGGAGTATTCCTCACCCAAATTCACAAATCGCTTGTTTAGAAATAAGTAACTTGGGGCGCAAGTTATTTATTTTTAAGAAGTCAGTTAGGATTTTCATTGCTAACAGTGGCACGCTCGCATACAAAAGAAAGTTGACTTGTTGACCAATCCATGATTTTCGAGACAATGAGGAACTTTACCCTACCATCGCAGGAACAAATATAAAATGGGTGAATAGGTGGGAGTAGAGGAGTTGATCTCTGGTAGAGGGTTGGTTGCAGAGGCGTCAGTGGCCATGGATGAAGGCAGGGAAAAGAGGGATCATGAAAAAAATTGTTCGTTAGGATTTTTGGGCTGTGATACCATATAAGAGTTGAGATTAATTGGTATATTTCATTGATATGTTTACAGGTACAGGTCTATGATTATATACATTTGAATACAGTCCTAATAAGGTAAATATAATCAGACTTGAATGACTAAGTCAATTCTAATCAAATAGAATAAGAAAGACAGCTTAGCATATATCATAGTTGACATTCATACGGAGGAGCCGATTGTGTGGTTGATGGAGCAGATTGTGTTGTTGCTGAACTAATCTCCTTTGATGTAGGAGATTCCCTAATAAAACATCCATACAAGATCTCTAGGTTGATTGTGTTTAGTGAATTCACTTTCTAGTGAACACTCATACTGTCTCTACACAAATGACTTAAGATTGAGCACTCTCTCAATTGAGCAGATACAATGTACACTGGTCTTTGCAAATTTTCATTGCTTAGTTGACAATCCTATGACCAGGAACTCTTCAGGGTGTGAGTTATAGGGAAAGGTCTCATGGACTTAATTTCTTTATATCACTTTCTGCATCTCACTGCCCATGGACTTTTCGTTTAGGTAAATAACTATTAATGAAACTATAACCTAAATGGACGTAATTACCCTTATGATTTACCGCAAAAGGTAATGAAATATCCACAAAGTTACATCATATGTTTGGCTTTGGGACATATTTCCAACATTGATCTCTTACTATTTTCTCATCTAACCCAAAAAAAAAAGTCATTTCTCATGAAAATCTTGATTTTTTTCCCTTACTCATTAATAAAAGATGCTAAACCTAATTATAAATAAAATTGATGTGTATACAAACAAAGTTATTTTTTCAGTAATATTGTCTTTTATAAACTCGTTAAAAATTTAAATTGGATACCTCCATATAATAAACTGTATAAAAAGTCTTTAAGGACTCGTTTGATAACCATTTCAATTTTAGTTTTTAGTTTTCATTTTTTGAGCTAGAGTATAAATGAGAGAGTGAGAATGAGAGCGAGGATAAGAGGGGATGATGGGAGGAAGGAGTAACAAAAGTGAAAACAAAAACTTGAAAAGTGTAAACATTTCAGATAGATTTCACCTTTTAGTTTTGGGTTTCACTTTTGTTACTTCTCCCTCCCATCCTCCTCCCCTCTTTTCTTCCCTCTCAATCCCATCTTCATTCTCATTCTCACTTTCATTCTCCCTTTTTTTTTCTTTATATTCTCGCACAAAAAATGAAAACTTAAAACTAAAATTGAAATTGTTATCAAATGGGCCCTAAAAGTTTGAACTAGATACACCCCTGAGCATTTCCAAGGGAAGAGGCAAAAGAGTAGGCAAACCTCATTTGCCTTACCGCATCAGCATTTTCATACTCTAAGGGAAAAGGCAAATAAGTAGGCAAAAATACATGCTCTCCCCAACAAGATAATATTGCCTACTTCAAAGTGAAGAGGTATATTGGACCCCACTTGCTTTTATAATAAAATAACATATACACTCTCTCACGTACTTTCTAAAAAATATAATAGTAATGTAAAAGCTAAAAATAAATAATATAATCATGGTTTGTAGACTTGCATTGCCAAGTCCCTTGGAGTGACCAACTTTTTTCATGAGGCAAATGGATAGGCAAAACGTGCCACCTAGGTTGTTAATAATTAATTAATTATTAAATACAGGTCAAAATTTCATATTCTATTTAAACCATGCACTTCTCTTTATTCACCTTGACAGGACCTGCCCATAATTCCTCGGAATCCGTGACAGATCTTGTGGTATTTCCGACATCAAACTAATGCCGAGCCCACATACTAACGTTATAGCCTCTTTTCCATATAAATGAAAAGAGAGACGAGACTTTCTGCCGAAATTGAATGTGTTGCGCCAAACTTCTAGTAAATCATATTCACACACTAATTCTCGACCTATGCTAGAGTCTAAGAAATGCCAATACAATTTTCATACTAACACGTTGACTAAGAGTTGTGATCGAAATAATGAAAGATATAAGGAGTGAATTACATGGTATCGAAATTAAGTTCACTTCATTTCTAGTTAGTCCAGGTAGCTAATACATGTTGCTAGGTGTCATTGTTAGTTTGTGGAAGTTTTAGGGGTAAAATCGTAAGTTTAAGCCCAAGAGGGATATTTAAAATGAGTTCTAAATGGTAAATATTAATTATTGCTAAAAAATTTTATACCACTGCCAAATTGATTAGAATATAACAGGTCACAAGCAATCAATAGAAGTTAATCATTTTTTTTTCTTCGCAACGAGGAAACACCGCATAGCAGGGCCCATTAGACCCACCTATGAGGTCTAAACTCAGAGGAGACTATCACAACAACCCACCGCCACGAGCTCCCAATTAAATCTTGGTTTGATCCCATTGAGAATCGAACTCACAACTTGTGGAGCACCCACACGCACAAATTCGCCCTAACAAGTGAATAGTGCTTTTGGCAAAAGGTAAGGTAACATTAATTAAATTGGTTATTAATTGGGGCAATTGAGTAATCGACGAAAGTTATATGTTCAATTGAAAAAGAAGCAAGGGTGTTTTCATAATCAATGAAGATTTAATTAATTCATGATGGGTTAGACCCATTTGGTACTCTTTTAGCTATGTAATGCTCGATCAGAGACGGACCCACAGTGGGGTCAATGGGGTCAAACGACCCCATGGACTCCATGGAACCAAGGTAGAAGGTGGCTTTGAAATGGGGTATGACCTCATGAGAGAGAGGATTTGCAGACAAGAGGAAGAAGAAGATGAAAAGGGCTCTGTTCTGTTTGAAAGAAGCTGGCCAAAACGGCGTCGTTTTGGCCCAGCTTCTATTTTTTTTTTTTAAACAGACTGGCCAAAACGGCGTCATTTTGGACAAAAACGAGCTGGCCAAAATGGCATCGTTTTGGACCAGACGCGCGAATTTTTTTTAAAAACTCGTTGGCCAAAACGGCGTCATTTTGGACCAGCGAATTTTTTTAAAAAACTCGCTGGCCAAAACGCCGTCGTTTTGGACCAGCGATTTTTTTTTTTGAAAGACCTGGCCAAAACGACGTCGTTTTGGTCCAGGTGTTATAAAAAAAAAAAAACACAGATCAGATTTCCAGCTTCTTCCTCCCGAATTTTTATTCCAAAACACCTATTTTCTAAACCCTCAAACCTAAATCCCCAATCTCCACCCCCACAAACCTTTAACCCTCTTCTCCACCAAGCCTTGAAACCCCAAATCCTCCATTGTCGCCGCTGCCAGCAGCTCCGCCACTTCCAAAAGCTCTGTTCTGTTTTTTTACATGAATTATGAATGAATGTACTCTAGTTTTATTTTCAATGTTATTTTAATCTTTCAAAAAAAAAATTGAACTTTTACACTATGACCCCACGACACAAAATTCCTGGGTCCGTCCCTGTGCTCGATTGAACAAGATAAGGCCCAAAGAAAGCACTTCTACCCATTGTTTAATAGGGTTTTGAGATGCCTAATAGTACTAAAATTGTTAGGGTTTTTTTGGTCAACTAAGATTGTTAGTTTAGTATTATTAGTGAATGCTAACATTCGCATGATTGCCTCAATATATTTCGATTTAAAAAAAAAAAATCCATCGAATTAAAATTGGTTGGCAATTGGTTGATTTTGATATTCTTTTGGTATTTTTCAAGACCGAACCAACTCTTTTTTATTTATTTATGTATTTTTCTATTTCAGATTGTGAAAACAAGTTAGCATACTAAAAAAAATTTGGTTGGTAATCTTCGGTTTGGTTTTTACCAAACCAAATGGCAGCCTTATCTTAGCAAGTACCCTTCTTTCATTCGCCGAAAGGGTGCCATGGAAGCAAATATTTACAATTCCTAGGTCAAATAATTAATCCAATCAATTTGAGAATTATTTGACTAAATCAGGGATCCTTGCCATAATTGGGGATATGATTAAAATTAACTCTATCTCTCTCCAAATTGGGGGAGAATAATTCCTTTCCATATGTGGAATTATTCTTCCGAAATCCTAGCTTCCGAGACTCCTATAAATACATGGCTACGCGCAAGGTTTGAGGTACGTTCGAAACTCTATAGAAATCCTCTTCACAAACCCTAGCCTTCACACACACACACACACACACACACACACACACACACACTCTCTCTCTCTCTCTCTCTCTCTCTCTCTCTCTCTCTCTCACTCACACATACACACATAAGGCACCGACCACCACACATGGCTCCGGCCACTCGATTCTCCCCGAGAGAAATCTCTGTACACTTTGTTAGCTACTGTTTCTCCTACATAGTCGACCTAACTTAGGCATCGAAGGGCCTTTGGCCGACAACCCCTGTGTGTGGTCTTTTCACCCCGTGTGGCTTTCCAAGAAGAAAGAAGCGAAGATGAAGAAGGAATCTTGAGACGAATATTCCCTAGGGAGGAAAATCACTCCCACAAATTGGTGTTTTCATTGAGAGCGCTAGTTAATACTCAACCTATGCTCCAAACCCATTTTCACAGTTTGTTCTGATCAACCATGGTTAGAAATAGACTTATGAGGAGTATGGCCACCACAATGACGCAATCAAAGACGGGTTTGCACCCTCCATCTCAAGATTTCAAAAAGGAAACCTAGCTGCAGCTGCAAGAGATTGCGGCTGAATCCACCTTGCCACTACCAAACGCAGCAGCTAGAACTTCCTCACAACCGTGTGCAGTCACCACCAAAAAGCAACAGTAGCAGCACCACACAGCTGCTGGAATTACAGCATAGTCACACAGCTACCTCAACGCCATCTTGGGCCACGCCCCGATTTTGGAACAAATCCATCCGTTCCTTCCTTTGCCGTCACACTTGACGTATGTACCTGTATACATGTCCAATGGAGCCTTAGCCCATATGCTTTTGGGCTCAACGCACACCACTCTTCCTAATCCACACAGTCAAGCGGACCTTAACTCATGGGTTGATTATCTCGCACAGAGAATTGACGACCAAAAGAATTTGATTGGCTGGCTACTCAGGCTGATCAACTTGGGCCAGAGCCCTGACCTTGGATCCCAAGGCTAGGAGAGAAGAACGCACGAGCATACCAGCTCACAGTTTGAGAGGTCCCAGGCTAATAAGGCACCGACAAACAGACAGGGGAGAGAACGAGAAAGTGCTAATGAGGCACCGAGAAATGTAAGCTGTACTCGGAGCCAATCGATGATCCATTCCAGATTAGGTCCAAGGACTAATGTGCACGAGATGCTGGGCCCACAGTCTGATGTCTAATCTTACTTGGGCCCACAAGGAAGTATACATTCTAGGCTAGGCCCGCAAAAAGCTTGATTTCGTGAATAGTTGTGTGAAAAATGCAATGACTGACGTTCACCAACCCACTTAAGAACCAATTCATGGCGACGAGCCATAGAGGAATTCTCACAAGCTAAATCTACCAACCCGTTCTATAAATAGGACAACCAAGGGGATCGACCCTTGGAGGTTGAGGAGGAAGTTAACCAGCGACGTCCAAGGCACGAAAGATATCAACCCAAGCCACAAGTCCGGTGGGCCGAAGATGTCAAAAGGGTTGTGAATGATCTACTCTAGAGTCTCTAATTAAAGGAAGTATGGAGAAAGCCCTGGGCAGGGAAGTTGATCAAGTCAAATCCTCGTCCTTCACCGACGAGGTGGAGCAGGCCACACCTCCGAAGCAGTTCACAACACTGTCCATCACACCGTTTAAGGAGGACTTTGACCTTGAGAGCCATTTGAAGCACTTCAAGAGTGCTATGATCCTGTACAAAGCAAACGACGCCCTGATGTGCCAGGTATTGACAATGACCTTGTGAGAAGTAGCTCAAGGAGTTTACCCTCATTTTCATAAAGGAGTACACCTCCTGCAAAATTGTAAGAAAATAGCCAAACCACCTATTTAATATGCACAAAAAGCCTGACAAGTCTCTATAAGACTACCTCAAAAGATTCAAAGATGAAAAGGCAAACATCATAGATTGTGATGATGTAATCACATCCTCAACTTTCAAGAAGGGCTTGCCAGATAAGCTATACCATGAGCTGACCATCATTCCCAGTCAAACCTTAGCATAAGTCTTCGTGATAGCAGAGCGCTATACACACTAGGACGAAAATCGTATCACCACAAAGAAAGTAAGCAGGGAAGCCAATCAACATGCTAAGTAGGCAAGCCAAAAGAAAGGGAAATTCGATAATAAGAAAGGGGACAAGTGTAGATCGCAGCCATGGCAAGGAGAAGTCACAACAATAGAAACCTTCAATGAGTTCACTATCCTGATCTACCAGATTCTGGCACAAGTGAAAGGCAAGCCTTGGGTGAAGAGACTGCCGCCTTAAAAGGGAGACCCAGCCAAGAGGGCCACTAGTAAATACTGCGCATTCTACGGAGAGCAAGATCATTACACGAGTCAATACTACTTTCAATGTGTATTCCACATCGCCTGGAAAAGGCACCTCAAAGAGTTGGACCATGATGTAGCTGCTAAGGAACCTCCCTAAAAAGTCATTCGGATAAAGACAATCCTAGCTGACTCTCGAGAGTCTGGGCTGACCACATGGGAGTAGAAAAGAAAGATCAAATAGGCGACTTTCGTCTCCCAAGTTACAACATGCGATCTAGCCATTGAGGACACTCCTATCATTGGCTTTCAGAAGAATGACCTGATCAGGCTTGATCTGCGGCATAATGATGGCAGATCGAGCTTGATATGCCGCATAATGACACTCTCATCATCTGCATCTAGATTGGACAAGCTGTGGACGAAGATAGTGTATCAAACATCTTGCAACTATTTGTTGTCCAACAAATGGGATTGGAGCCTAAGATCAACAAACTTGCTAGATCACTCACCAGCTTCAATAGGGCAACGCCAATCATTGTGGGAATGATTAACTTTGACATCCACTCACCCTCGGTGGTCTGCTCATAGATCTTTATGGTCATCAATGAAGTCTCCCCTACAACAGAATCTTGGGCTGACCATGGATTGACAAGATTGACGCCGTCACATCCACCTTACACCAGAAGATCTGTCACCCTATCCCTGGGGGAGGAATCAGGCAGATCAATAGTGATCAAGCAATGACTAGGAGATGCATAGCCCAAGGGCTAAAAAAGAGTAAACAGTTGTTGTTCAGACTAATGATGCAGACTGCCAACGAGGCATGTTGTGTTCCTGACAGTCATGCATACCTGAAAGGGAAGGGAGTTGCCACCTCCCAATACCAATTAAGAAGCCATGATTAAGACATGGAAATCCGCCTAGATGCCTCCTTTGATGAAGGCTGGAAGCGAGAGGAAAACATTGAGCTAGTACCCCTTGATCCTGACTAGCTATATAGAAGAGTGCAGATCGGCTCGTGCTTAAACATAGACGAGAAGGTGGAGCTGACCACCTTCCTTCAGAACAACAAGAACGTGTTTGCGTGGTCGCCATCTGACATGCTTGACATCGACCTGCGAATCATCTGTCACCGGCTCCACGTCCACCTAGCCAGCAAGCCAATGCACAGAAGAGAGGCAACTTCGTTCTCGAGCGAGTTACAACCATTGAAGCTGAGATAGATAAGCTCCTAACTGCCGGCTTCATCGAAGAGGTCTCCTACTCATAATGGTTGGCCAACGTTGTTTTGGTAGCAAAGAGAAACCAAGGCAAGTAGAGAGTTTGAATCGATTACACTGACCTCAACAAGGCAAGCCCTAAGGACAATTTCTGCTGTCGAGAATCGACCAGCATATGGATTCAACTTCTGGCAATCAACTGCTCAACTTCATGGACCCCTACTCCGGTTACAATCAAATCTTGATGCACGAGAATGATAAGGCGAAGACATTTTTCATCATCGAGAGAGGAACCTACTGCTTCAAGGTCATGCCTTTTGGTCTAAAGAATGCTGGAGCGACCTACCAACAGCTCGTGAATAAAATTTTCAAAGTTCAGATTGGTAAAACTATTGAAGTCTTACGTGGACAATATGCTAGTCAAAGCTCCTGAGCTTGTATACCACATCAAGAACCTTGCCGAAGCATTCAACCTACTCTGACAGTATCACCTGGAGCTGAACCCAAGTAAATGCACTTTTGGTGTATCTTCCGGCTGATTCCTGGGATACCTAGTTGCTCAACGATGTATCGAAGCACACCCATACAAATCAAGGACATTCTCGAGATGAAGTTACCTTCAACAATGAAAGAAAGACAAAGTCTGATGGGCAAAGCAGTGACCCTCAATTGATTCCTCTCGAGATCTACCGATAAGTGCAGACCATTCTTCAAAGCTTTGAAGAATGGACAAAAAGACAAGTGGGACGAGAGTACGAAGTAGCCTTCCAGAATCTGAAGACTTACGTCACTTCGCCTAACCTACTCTCAAAACCAGTTCATGGTGAAAACTTGTTGGTGTACTTGGCAATGTCCAGGTTAGCCGTCAGCTCAGCTCATATCCGAGAATAACTGGGGGCCCAATATCTGGTATTCTACACGTCAAAAGCTCACCTTGATGCAGAGACTCACTACCTAAAGTTGGAGAAGCTCATTTTGGCCCTTGTTGTTTTCGCAAGAAAACATAGACCCTACTACAAGCTCACCGAATCATTGTTGTGACTGACTTTCCTTTGCGATCAATTCTCCATAGCCCTAACGCTTCTCAATGACTCATGAAGTGGACTACATAACTAAGCCAATACGACCTTATATACTGGCTGAAGACTACAATAAAATCTCAGGCTTTAGCAGACTTTATCTCAAAATTCACTCAATCAGCTGAAGAAGAGAAGCCGGTAAAAAAAAAAAATTAAGAAAAGTTCAAGAGCTTACAAGACCTCTTCCGCCGAACCTGACCTACCCAGAGACACTTGTCAGTTGCGTGTAGACAAGGCGTCGAACCAAAAGGGAGCTGGAGCAGGCGTCATCATAATAACCCCAGATGGAACCCTGTTGGAGCAAGCTATCACGCTTGGCTTCCCGGCCTCAAACAACGAGGCAGAGTATGAGGCATTGCTAGTTGGCTTGTGCTTCTTAATCGGTCTGGAGGTAGAGGAAGCTATACCCTCGACACTTTAGAGGGAAATAAAATTCCAAGACAATAGAATGCCCACCACTGTCGGAGGTACTATCCATGAAGCGTCCCTCACCTCCTTTGAATACAAGTTACTTTTGATGTTATCACACCAACATCAATACAAGTTCGAGCTTTTCTTTCAATGGAGTATCTTATGAGAGCTATCGACATGTCTCTGGACATAGGCCAAACGGGCTACTCTCATCTACATGTCTCTGGACATACACTTACGAGAGCTATCGACATGTCTTCGGACATAGCCAAATAGGTCACTCCCACGAGAGTTATCAACTTGTCTTCGGACATAAGCCAAATGGGCCACTTTCATCTATATGTCTCTGGACATACACTTATGGGAGTTATCGACATGTCTCCGAACATAGGCTGAATGGGCCACTTACAAAGATTTAACTGCTTCTACATCTACAACATCGATTTGCTCACTTTGAACAGAGGGCACATTAAGGTAGAGCAGCTCAGCATCTTCATCTTCATCTTCGATGGGGTAACAAGGAGAAGCACCGCTTCTGCAGTCTAAGTATCCCAGCTTGTATGCATTAGCAGCAATCTCACGCTTGGAAGCGTCCATGGCTTAGACATGGGTGCCAAACTTGATCAGCAGCTTGTCATGGTTTTGGGCCAGAACTGCATACTCGTGTTCGAGGTGAAAGTAGGCCTCTTTGCGATCGAGTATGGTAGCGACAAAAGACTTGAGGTCACCATCTTTTTGGCCAAGAGAACTTTTCAGCCCAGGCATACTCTTCTTCATCTCATTCGAGAGCTTGTCAGTCAGATCAGCATTCTTCTTCGTCATCTCATCGAGCATAGCAGAAGAGGGGGCAATAATAGACGAGTTTCGCATTGCCCCAATATCAAAAACCATCTCATTTTGAAGATGATACATGACAACTTCTTCTTGCTTATCTCGGGAGAGGCTCGAGAAAGAGTCAAGGGCGCTAGCCTGATGTATGTGGTCAACCAGCTTGGCACAAGCAGATGGACTTGACAAGAAATTCGTTTTGATCAGATCAGACAGATGCTCATCCCCAACAAAACTATCACCAGCTCCCGGACCAGTAGTTCGCACAACTAAATGACTCTTTGCTTGAGCAGATGACTCTCTAGCCCTCATGCCTGCAACCTACAATACTAAATTAGCTCTGCGCTTAACTATTCGTGGCTTGGCTGACGAGTCATGATTGCTGGACAAGGGTACAGTCCTCTCAGTTGATCCCCAGATCAGCGCAAACGACTCAAACCCTACTTCTCAACAACCTCCTTATAGGGCAGATCACATGTTTTGAGCAGTTCGGGTGGAGCTTGAGCATAATATTCTGGACCGCCTGCATGCTATTGACCTTCTTGTAGTTCACGTCAACGAGGCACTTGATCCCCGATAGATGAAGAAGGAGCAATTCCCATGGGGACCTTCTTGAGGAAGACTTGCTCATGGCAGAATAAGGTATCAGTTTATTTCTCTGTGGAGATGCATCCCTTGATTATGAGGTGGTATATTCATCTCTGATGGATCTACTAGTAGCTTTCCTCTTCTCAAGTAGCTCGGTCGAGGACTCCTCTCACTCAGCTGGCAAATCATCTAGGTCGAGCCGTGCAGATTCCATCTTTCAACATCTTCGGGAGGGAGCAAACCACCAGCATCCTTCCGATGTTTGCTCAGCAACCAGTGCCATTCACAGAACCTAGCAAGGATGTTCATTTTTTACAAGCAAAATAAGGAAGTCAGTCAGATATACAGCAAAGAATTCCATAAATACTATAGCAGATCAATGAGGTACGACTTACCGTCACAGTAGATGAGAGGAACGAGTAGACCTTCACCGACCTCCCATTTTCATCTGCCTATGACTTCCTGCGCATCTATATGCCACACATGATTTTCTTGACTCTGACTGTCAAAAAGCTTGGCATTGTACACACGAATCTGAGCATACTTCTCGTAGCATCTCACCTCGAAGAAGTAGAAGTATTGTCCTATACACAATCGACCTAACTTAGGCATTGGAGGGCCTTTGGCCAACACCCCCCAGGGTGTGGTCTTTTTCACTCTGTGTTGTTTAGCAGGGAGAAAGAGAAGCGAAGAGGAAGAAAGGATCTTGAGACGAATATTCCCTAGAGAGGAAAATCACTCCCACAGGTACCATAGGCGAAACCACTCATATCTCTCGTTTGAACATCAACACACATAAAAATAGAAGAGGTAGGTTATAATCATAGAAGCATGGTTAAGAACATTCATGTTAGTGACCAATTCATAGGCAGATTGGATACTTATTGGGTACTCCCTAAGAGCATTTCCAGCAGCTAAGGCTGGACTCGGGTTGGGGGGGTTTGGGCAAAAAAGTGGTTTCCAACAACAAAAGCAAGCCCGGGCAAATGGTGGGACCCAGCAGACTGGGCTGGCCCGAGGGCAAGGCTGATGTCAGCCCTGCGTCCAAATTTTTTTAAATCGTCCACGTGGCGAGCGCTAGGCTTTTCGATCATATTTTTTCTAGCAATCCAACGGTAGCCAATGTTTGTGCAATAAAAAAATTAATAAAAATGGATAAAATTTTTAAAAAAATACCGAAAAAATTACTGATTTTTTTTTTCTCTATACCTTATTTCCATTTTCAACATTTAAGTAAATGTCTTTGTCCTTTTACTTTCATTTATTTTTATATTACTCCATTTACTTAAGTTTACAATGTAAATAAGGAAGTACCCCCTATTTGGATTCAAATAAAAATACTAGAAAATCAAATTCCCATCAAATCAAAATATGAAAAATCGATTTTAGTGCAAAATACGATTTAGGCTAAAAATGATGGCTCATTAAGTCAATATATACTTCATATTAAAATTTCATAAAATCAAGTTTTCTTATTTTATGTTAAGGAATAAAAGCCGCCAAAAATTATCTTGAGAAAATGATTATTCCGAAAAATCATTTTTCATACTTAGTCAATATTGCACCTCTGCTACAAAAATTATGGGTTCGCCAATGTCTATAAATACCAACCAATACTCTTCACTTTTAACACCAAATCCTCATACTTTTTTTTTCCTATAAATACCAACCAATACAACTAATAAAATAAAATAAAACTAATAAAATAAAATCTTATTCGAAAATATTATCCAATATGAATAATATTGACACGTAGAAACCCGAAAATCTCATCCGAAAAAACAAAAAAATAAATAGTATTTGCCATGGCAAGTCTAAACTGCTGGAAACACACTTTGTTAAGGGGGGCTAGGGCAGCCACTATTCACGTGAATAGTAGCTGCCCTAGGGCTCCCATTGCCATGACAAAAGGCTAACTAGTAGAAATGCTCTAAATGCACCCTTCCCACTTAATCTCCCTACGTCATAAGCCTTCAGACTGATCAACAAAAATAAAACAAAACAAAACAAAAAGAAACGCGGTTGTAATTCGTCCGAAAATAAAAAAATAAAAAACAGGCTTGTAATGGAGCATATGATTTTTCTATCCTCTAAATTTTGCCACTTGACTTATATTAAATTCTGAATGGACCATTACCATATATGAAAAGTCTACGAGTCTACTACTCCCCAAGCCTAATGACAACGCCCTCCCAACGGCTACACTTTTTAAATAAAAAGCAAGGACGGATGCACCAAGTCCCTTTCATTGCTGCCATCATTTTATTGCTGTTTCTGTGGTAAATTACCACCTAGACTTCTGCATATTGTTTATTATTTTGACATGAAAAAACCAAAAAATAAAAATAAAAAGTTCACACGTTTTATGTTTTACTGAAAGATTACCCCTTTTTTTTTTTTTTTGGGATGTAAGGGATATTGGGGATAGGAGGAATCAAACTTGAGACCTCAGGTGCTGGGATAAATGCTCTTAACTACTTGAGCTACAAATTCCTTGTCTGAAAGATTACATTTAGCTTAATATGTACTAAATTCATTTCTTAATCTTCCTGTGTTTGACGAACCGTTAAACAATTGAAGTAACTTACTGCAGCAAGAATAAACTTTTCATAAGAAAGAAGAGACAATGTATGGTTGTGGGAATCTTTAGAAAACCGGAAGTCATAGATACCGCAGTTTTTATAATATTTAGTTTTGATGACCACAGCCCAACACATGCTTGTAAAATTGCTCAAAAGAAAAATACGTGTAATGTTGACATATAATCTCTTGTCTTGGTACATGAGACCTATTCTTTATCATGTATGGTTGGTTTTAATGTTTGAACTCTTCCCCAGCTGGTGTTATTGTTCTTTTGATAATTCACAGCTGGTGTTATTGTTGATCAGGTCAGACTTGAGACTTGAGAGATACAGTTTCTTGTCAACTTGGTTCAAAGTCGTTTCGCATGAGTAGCTAGTTTGAGAGGGATCAGAGGATCATCAACTGCTTGAGTACATAGTTCAACTATAGCTCACAGTTATATAAGAGTTGACTCTTTTTGGGGGCTTCTATTTTTTGTTTGTGGGAAAAGTTAATAGTATGGTCAATGAAGGAAATAAAGGAAGCTCAGTGAATGATTCTTTTATGAAACCAGAAAGCAGTCGGCAGAATATAATAAACTCGTTCGAGGGTCAGGTGCTTGCAAGAAGTGAGGGCCAGCAGATGGAAGGAAGAGGGCTTTCAGACTTCTATAGGAATACAAGTGAGGAGTTGATCCTGAGATCTTTTATGGAGAGCTCAGTTGCAACGCCTCTACCAACCATGGAGATGCTTGGTTTTAAGAATTTGTCTCAAAACTTTCGTACAGATAGCGAGGAGCTCTTCAAAAGCTGGCTCACAACTGGAGAGGCAAGCAGCCGTGTTATCCCTATATATTCATTGACTTTTAGTTCTGGTTGACAGTTGATCATTCATCGGATGTTTGATAAAGTATCTAGCTTTGAGTCAGTTAAAATGGCATGTCATTCACATTCAAATACCATTCATTCCATGGGACTATGCTTCATTATCTCTCATTTATGATTTTACTCACTTGGCAGAAATTCCTACTACGGAGCTTGATGAAACATTGAGCATTTGTTCCATGGATTTTGATAAAAATCTGACTGGATATATGAAAGATCCCAGCCACTGATTTACTGACAGTTTTGCCCTAAAGCATTTTTCAATAACTCTACAGTCTGATACTCAAGTCATTGGTTCACATAACATTTAACAAATTCAATAGAAACTGGATGATATGGATTGATCTCCCATTCCTGATTGTCTTTTTTCTTTGATTGGCATATATCCTGTTCAGACCAATTGCTACAACACATCAAGCATTGCACATCGTACTCGACAAGGATCACGGAGGTAAGTGGGTTGCAGTTCTAGCAACCTTTAAATGACAAGCATGTAAAATGTTGTTAGTTTCCAGACTGCAAGTATGTGGTACTTATATGATGTATTTTTTATGATCATGGGTTGGTCTCTGTTTAAATTTATTGCATACCAGATGAATATCTTAATCGGAAAAAATGATCTGTCACGTTGATTTTTCATTGCACCTGCTGATTTATTCTCTCATTCTCTGAATTTTTTTTTTACTACTTTTGAACTTCAAGATCTTATCATCCTGATTTTCATCATCTTGGTTTCCTTGCTCATAATTACTCCGTACATCACAGGATATCTACTGAAATTGCTAGTTTGTCTGGTCAGCAACATGTTGGTCTACTTCAAAAGAAAAGAAGCAACGATTGTTTATATCCACAAATTAATGTCATGCCTGACGAAATGTCTGGTGACAACAATCAAAATTCAATCAGGTGGCTACTACTCCCTTCCAAGATGTTGTCATGTAACATATATGTGTATATAGTATGTTCCCCTTATGTTAAATTTTGGGAAGCTTGAAAATGTTAAATTTACATTATGATTTTCTTTACATGGCAAACATTTGTTAAGATAGTTATATTCATTTAGTTTGGTCTCAATTTGTCAGGCATGGTGTTGAAAGAGGAATGCAGGCTAGTGAGTTATATTTGGCTAAGGCATGTTGATATTGATCCATTTCAGGATTTAGTTCGAGGATTCTTCATGTTATATCTAATATTTTATTATTAACGCAGGCCTGGTTTCATAGTTCTCAGCCTATGACAAGAAGCCGATCCTCTGAATTACGGTATTGTATATATATTTGTTAATAGATAACAACAGAATATGAGTTAAAACTGTCTTCTGGAATCAGTTCACAATTGATTCTATAGTGTTTCATGCCCTTGGTTGAGGCCTCAGTTGATGTTGTAAAAAATGTCAAGCCCTTTATTTTGGGATTTGGTTCTTTGACCCTTGGAAACCCATATAAGATTGAATTTTTAAATTATTTTTGTTCCTTATGGAAACCATTGACACATAAATATAGAGTTCATTGGGATCTTCAGAATATCCGCGTAGTGTTAGAATACAAAAATAAAGGTTTGCTGATATCCTAACAACTTAAGCTTGTAGAAATCATTAAACCTTGTAAATTATCTGTTCTACTTTGCTTTTATGGAGAGAACTGGCATCATCTCATTTCATTAAATGATGATATATTTGAATGACAGGAGGAGGTATGTTGCCATGCAAAATGCTCAAACTACAGTAGGTTTGGAAGGCCTGCAGACTGCTTCAGGGAATTGCCTCAATTTAGTTAAACAAGAATTTGCATTTTCAAATGCTTTCAATGATCCTTCTGTTTGTGAGGTCACCAATCAATTGGGGACCTTCATTTCTCCGTCCAATTCATCATCATCCACTTTCAACACCCCACAAATGAGTGACATGGATAAAGTTTCTTCCGTGGTGAGCATGCTAAAGGGTACATTAGAGCGCAAAAAGCTTAGTAACCAGATCGAAAAAGAAGGTGTAGAAGATGACAGCTCCAATGGACTTTTCTCAGCTCAAGAAATTATAGTCACAACTGGTTTTGATCAAGGGCAAGGGGATCGAATTTATGAAATGGCAGGAACTTTTCAGGAAGTATCCACTATCCAAGTTAACGATCATAGAATTACACAAAACGTTGAAGGATCCCTGGATCTTGAGATGGAAGGTTTTGTAAATCCCAGAAACCCCAACCCCTTAAGCAGAAACTCTCAAGAACCTTCCCAAAGTGAATCATCTGCTGCTGCACCAGTAGTTTCATCTGGCTTTGATGCGTGTGATGGTCCCAGCAATTCAAGTCAAACACTGAGCATTTGCGAAAGTTCAATGAAACGAGCTGGAAATAGGAGTTCAGAAAACGGCTCTAAATCTAAAGGTAGTCATTTTACACAGTTGTAATAGATAACTGCATCTTTTCTTTTCTTTTTGCACTTCCATGGGACTCCTTGTACTTGTTTCATTTCCCAAAGTATGTGAAAGTTCGTACACATTTTCTGAAAGAAAGATCATAAGCACACAAAGTAACTTGCCTGTGTAGAAGTTTCTGATGCATATACCAACCTTTCTTTCTTCCAACTTTATGTATAAAAACGTGTATATCATGAAGACATATTGGCAGGTCACCTGTAAATTAATTGTGAAAGCATTACTTTCAAATCATTCAGGTATTTTGAATGCTGAAGCCCTTGCCAGAACAGAGTGTAATATATATTAATTTCTTTCATGCACAAAGTTAGACATTCATTTGATGTGGGATATTGAAACATAGCATTAAGTGTTTTGTTTTTTCACGATTTTTCTTGAATTAGATATTCACTGCCTTTCCATGCAACTGTAGATTTCAGAGAACGGATAATTGGAAATTTGAAAGATGATAAAAAGGTATACTTTACTCGGGTTGTGAGTGTTGTTATGAAAATATGGTGCCAAATTCAAAAAATTTACTGAGAAGATTTTTCTTTTCGTTCTTTAACTGGGCATATTTCACAGAGGGGGGAGCGTTTAGATCGATATGGATCTATGACATCAGCTGTTTCGGGTATGCTTGAAACTTCACCATCATGAACGTGGCTTTCCTCTTAAGATGCTGCATCTATAATTATAAAATAAAATAACTCTTTTGAAAAGATGCATTACTGTATTATTCAGAGTCATGGCATTCTCTCTAACCCACAAAAAGGTTGTGCAGTCGACAAGGAGGATGCTACGAAAAAACGCAGGGTGGAGAGGTCACGCAAGTACGTACACTGATATCCACAATGGGGAAGAGTATTGCCTTCCCTGGAACAAACTCTCTTCCTCAGAATTTGAATTCTCTTTTTCCTTTCATTCCATTTTTAGCTATGGGAATAGATTCAGTTAATTGGCTAGCCATTAAGTTGCAGTCTTTCTTTAAATTGGTTTCTCAGATACACATCTAGCATTGCATAGAACAGACACAACACACACATCTGACATCACATGAAACATCATTTCCAGTTCACTAATTATTTCAAGTATTTCTCTTTCTTCCATTTTTACTGATTAGATGCAGGCCTAGGTTATGTTTAATGCATGAGTATCAAAGATTGTGAACATTTATTAGGAAGTCTAGAGGATGAGAAGTTGAGGAGGATTGTATGTTAAGGTCAACAGAGCTTAAATATAATCTTTAATTTTGTAGGGCAACTATGAAAAGTATCTATAAAATGAGAACCAAAATGAAAAACTATCTATAGAATGCTACATGTCTTAAATATTTGTAGACTACATGACGCAATAAAAATTATGTAGAAAGTGCGACATGTAGTTTAGAGCTGCGACAGTTATATTTATCTGAAGTTTGTTGTTGTTGTAGAATGGCAGAGGCAAAGGAAAGGAATTCAACTCCAGTAATTCCATCAGATATACAATCTGTCTTGAAGCGGTGTGAAAATCTTGAAAAGGAAGTGCGATCCCTCAAACTTAACTTGTCCTTCATGAATAGGTAATTGAACAAATTAACTTATTTACTCAAAATTTTCCCTTTTGATGTTTCCACGTATCGAGAATTTTCCATGAATTAATGCTTTTGTTTTGATTTCTAGAGAAACGCCTTCATGTTCCATCTGACATTTATTGATTAAATAAGTGTTGCATTGTTTCAGGAAGGATTCTGAGCAAACTAAGCAGATAGAGGAGCTGCAGAAGGAAAATGAAGACCTCACAGATGAAAAAGAGCGACTCCTAGAGGAGATAGAGAGGATCCTTTCAGAAACTGGCAAGATTTGAAAGTCCATCCTAGTTTTGCTAACTGGATTTCCCTCCTCTTCAGGATCCTGAGAATTTTGAAAAAGTTCAATTGGGGTATGTGTAGAAGATCCATGATCCCACCCTGATTACAATGAACACAGACAAATGTAATGCTTGATGCACACGTAAAGCATGGTTTGGTTTATTTTCTGAACTAAAGTTTGTGAATGTCAATCTGTAAGTTAACAAGTAAAGTCTATATATAGCTACTATGTCTGGTATAATCTAACCATGCGAGCAGTTTATTTGTAACTTTGGAAACTGTAGGAATAGGGAAGACTAAGTTGCATTGTTTCAATACACTAAAAACTTTGGAAGACTAACTTTGGAAGACCAGTATGCTTGTTTTGTTGGAAAGGTGATTGTTCTCCTTACTTAAGTTGATTGTTCAAAACCGTTCTCGAATCGCAATGACTTCACCTCCCAAACTGTTTGCTACTTTGGCAAGTTCAACTCCCATGGCAAAGGAAGAAGAATCATAAAAGAAAGAAACAGAAAAGGACTACAAACTTAAAAGCGAACCACAAGAAACTTGCGTAGTGTTGGTCTCACTTATTCATGCCATGTGATCAACTTTAACTAACCACTTGAGTTCAGTTGCCTCCATCAGACTCATGATCCCCTTCTTTAATCTTCTTTACATAAATTAGGTCGTTCTGTAGAATTGCATGAGGTTAAGGGAATAACACAATAATGTCATATGATATCACTTGTTGTATATCCTCCTAGAGTGTATTCTTTGGCAGCAAAAAGGGTTCCCAAAATTTATTAGGGGATTTAGAAATACGCAGAGTGGAAGAATAAAGTGGGCAAGCATAACATAAAAACTAAAGAAGTAAAAGTTGTTGATACCAAAACGAGCCCAATAACCAGCATCCATCACCTAATGAAGTGACCTGACCCAAAAGGCTAAAAATAAGGCCCAGAGACCCTTTATTTGCGCCTTAGGAGGCCCTCAAGATAAAGAGGCTGACCAGGCCCATTTTCACTTATGCGGTCGGACCTAAAGGGATGATGGGTGGACCACACCGTCCTTGGCTTACGCAGCGCCTGGGTACTTCGCCTAGAAACCCATGCTGCTCACATGGAAGGACAAATCAGCCCATGAATATTCCATTGATGCCTAATTCACCAAAAAAGGAGAGACACACGTCTTTCTGCAACTCATCAGTCACCTAGAAGGTGCCACGTCACTAACCAACCTTCAATCTCACATCAAAACAACACAAGAAGTGGAGCCTACTCCCCTAGTATAAAAGAAGCATACTTTTCCACCTAAAAGGTAATCTCAACTTCCTCCATACTCGAGTACTGTACTTCTCATATCTCCTTTGAGAGAAGCACTTACTTAGGCATCAGAGGGTGGTTGGTAGTTCCTCTACCACCACTTTTCAATGAATTCTCCTTGTCTTCTTGCAGGGATTGGCATCTAGAATCTTAAAGCATTCATAGTGGGCTCTCTAAACCACCTCTTTAGATAAATTTTGGGAGGAATTGGAAAAATACAACTTCAACCATACTCCCTATCCACCTCTTAAAATAAGGAGACCTTTAGGAGCTCCTAAATCTGAGGAGAGAAAAAAGACTCTTGGTGGCTCCCTATAATTTAATGCTGCTTTGTTTTATGCATAGTTAAACTCTTAATCAATACTAAATATATTTTTTTTTTTATAGAGATTGACCAATCGTATTGAATTATAAAATAACTATAGTATTTATGACCCCATAAACTATGGAGTATGATTGAAGTTTAAATTTTATTAGAGAGCTCTTAAAATAATTTTTTCGTGTTTTTAGCTAAATGTTAACTAAAAAATAGGGAGCATGATTGTAGATGCTCTTATCCCTACTTGACTACTCCAAGTGAGGTCATAATACATCACCAAACACCATTGTCAGCTGAGGAACACTCTTGAGGGAGGGTTGACTGAGGCTAACTTCAACAAAAGTAATTTTAGAGATGTGAAGCCCGAAGGCTATACATAGCTCCTACATAGACTTACTTCATAAAAATCTTTTCAATTGATACGTTGATAGAAATCTATTTTGTTTGATTCATACAATTCAAATGCGATCAATAAGGTATTTATAGGAATCACTTCATAATAATTGGATAATGTCACATTATTTCTTTTAAACCTTTCATATTCATAACTCTCCTAATAACTCTTCATTCATGAACTCATATTAATAAGAGCAATGTGCCGTTCTTCACCCACCACAACCCCCCCCTCCCCCTTCTCCCCGCGCACGTGCGAATTATGACCTTAATTGAACTTACCTCCCATGAACTAAAAAATATGCCAATTTAGCACATAAAACTAAATGAATTCGCTAATTTCACCCGTTAAATTTAAGATGATTTTATCCAAAGTTCCATCATAATTCACAAATGGAACATAATTGAAGAGTAATATAGTCGTTCCAACACTTTCCCTACCAATCCTCATTTTCCCTAATAGCTTGATGCCAAAATAAAAACATAGGAGCATGGTAAGAGATTTTGAAGTTTAATGGGCCCTGTCCGATGTTGTGATTATAGCATGGAAAGTTACTGAAGTTTCTTTTGTTGGTAAAGCCCTTTTTTTTTTGTTCTTCGTCTTCTATTAACTGGGGACTTCCTTCCCTTGCCATTTTGGGTAGATGTTGGTTGTTGTGGTTGACTGTTGGTCTGTTAGTAATTTTGCTGTAACTTTTTGTTAGGCAATATTGTAGTTTTCCTTTTCTTGTAATAGATTTAACCTTATCCGAAATGAAATATACACATATGCTACAGATCTAACTTTGGACAAATGAGAAAAAAGAAAGAGAGAGAAACAAAGAATGATAAGAAGGAAAAAAAAAAAAAAAAAGAAGAGGAAGAAGGAAGAGAGAGAATTAGAGAGAGGAAGAAGAAGAAGAGAAAAAACTAGACAGAGGAAGAAAGGGAAAAGAGAAGGAGAAAGTTGGAGAAGGAAAGATGAACAAGCCTGTGTGAGAAATAGGAAGAGAAAGAAGAAAAAGGGAAAGAAAATTTATGTGCGTTAAAATAACTATATCGCCCTCTAATTTTGTCCCACATGAGGCTCAAATGTGAATTTGGATAGAACTTTGGATGAAATCATCTTAAATTTAACAGTAGGGGTGAAATTGACGAATTCATGTAGTTCAAGTGCTAAATTGGCAATTTTTTAGTTCAGGGGGTAAGTTCGATTAGGGTGATAGTTAAGGGGGTAAACGGCTAAAAATCCTATTAATGAACTAGTTTACTAGATAAACTCTCCATATACCAATGGGAAGAACGAGTAAGGTGGGTAGAGACATCTGGATAACAAGGTGGTCAACAAAAGGAATGAGATTGGAGTTGTTCCAGATGGAGCCAAGGGCGAGGAGCAGAAGGATAAGAAGAAGTTCTCGGGTTGCTTTCTTCGCCAAGGACCCCCCGTGTGAAGAACTGTCTGAAGAGGTAGAACTTGAATGCAATCGTGACTGAAAGAGAGGGAGGTGATGAAAAGGGCAACAATCTCCAGGTTACTCCAATGGTTTTATTGAATTACTAAGAGTTATCCCACCAGAAGATCCTTTGGGAGATGATGCGATTGAGCAACCAGTGCTGGAGGTCATTGAGATGTTCATGGATATGTTTGTCATGGAACCCTTGGAGATTTTCATTGATGCTTTTTTGGTGCATGGGGGTATGCTTATAGAGGAAATTGAAAACATGGAGTCGAATTGGTGAATTTTGGGCTAGAAGAGATGTAGTTTGTGGTGTTGGTGCATTGCCTTGATACTTGGAGGTTCTACATGCTAGATAGGAAGTTTGTGGCAAGGACTTGTGTGCTGCATAGTCACATGTACAATACAGGTACTATTCGAGATGACTTTAGCATTTATGTGGATGTGCTAGATGAGTTAGATTTCGAGTTGGTCTATATGTCCACAAGGCACAGGGACTTCGAGGAGTGGTTTGATGAGATGGTGGCAAATGTGGCCCAATATGTTTCTTTGGCTTTGGACCCTTTGAAAAGTGAGTCAGAGGATGAGCCATGGGTGAGCTCGGAAATTGATAGCATTATAAGGGATGCTATGTTTAGGAAAAGTAGTGAAAACCCCGATGCTAAGGTGGAGCCGCAGTGGAAGGATGAACCTATGGTGGAGTCTAAGGCCGAGATAGTTATGATCTCAAGTGACGACGAACAGGAGCCTATGGAAGAGCCGAAGATAGAGGTGATCCTATTTGAGTCAAGTGATGATGAGTCTATGGAGGATATCAATGGTGAATTGGTTGAAGAATAGCCAAGAGATGTTCATATAAACAAAGGCTGCCAGGGAGTTAAGTCGACGAAGGCATCAGACTCTTTTGGTGGGGGTGCTTTGTAAGATCCTTAGCAAATGGCATAGGCCATGGCATGGTTTTGATGTTTTGCACCATGCCAAGGCAAGTGAAGCATGTAGTGATGGTGCACGCTGGAAGCAAGACAAGGTCGAAGGAAGGGAGTTTTGGGCTGAGAGTAGGCAGCCAAGACTGTGGCATAGCATGGGTACGTAGCCAACGCCCAGCATGCGTAGCGAGAAGTGGCAGGCAAGCACGCAGCACAGTAGTGCTCAAATCATGCAAGGGCTCAACGCAGGCAGTTCGCAACGTAGACTGGGGCGCAGCACCGCAGCGCGTAGCTCATGCAACACGCAACACTATTGAGCAGCGCACAGCATGTCGAAAGGACGTGTGCAGGGACATGGCAGAATGCTGGCATACGTGTTGGAATGGGACTCTAACCTGGTTGAAAGGTTTTGAGGAGTTACAAAAGAGTTGGAACATGGCTGGGAGTGTTGTAGCTTAAAATTCGGGATGTGGATAAGTGTTGGGGCAAGTGTGGGCGGTTCACATGGTTGTGGCTGCATGCTCCAAGTAGTAGGGAGATTTTCAAGGAGTGAAGTTTGGCCTCATGACATAGTGGGCTGTTGAGTGGCCCCAAAAGTGGGTTGGACAGGTTTTGTGATAAGACTGAATGTCTACGTGGCAGATCTAGGGCTGCCAACTTTGCCTTAGTAGATAAGGGTGTCATCTACATGTTTTATGCTTATAGTTACCTTGAGAAGGTTGAGTTGAGATACCGAGTGATGTGGTAGTCTAACAAAAGTAAGATCTTGTAATCCTTTGCTATTTGAGAGAAATAAAAGGTTGGGAACTTTGCCCGTATAATGTGTTTGAGAGTTGTCCTGTGTAGGCAACTCTTACTTGGGTGTGTTGGCATTCACTTGTTCTGCTACATGAAATATGTAGCCTCACGAGTTGGAGGTGGGAGAAGGCTGACTTAGGAGGAGTCTAAGTGCCGAGCAAGGGTCGAAAAATTAAAAGCATTTTTCACCCGTGTTACACTCACCATGGTGGAGATTGTTGAAGTTGGCTCGCTTAATTATGTGGAAATAGGAAGGAGAAGCAGTAAACGACCTGTTGTTTTCAGAAACGACCCATTGCATAATACCGAGAGCAACAGCCACGAAGTGCTGGAACGATTTGGAGTTACTGTGCAAAGAGACGGGTCACAAGTATTGGGCGACCGGTAGCCATGTGTTTTCTTACTTGGCGTGTTTTGTCATTTTACAAGGGTTTTGGGTATTTTACTAGCCTATTTGGGCTAGGTTAAGTCTTCTCTTCCTATTAGGATTGTACTTAAGTCCTTTAGTGCTAGGTTTTCATAAGATGAGAAGAGAGGAGAATTCAAGAGTGAATTTTCAAATGAGAAACATAAGACAGAATTTAAGAGTGAATTCTTGAGTGTTTACAAGGGCATCAAAGGGTGTGAGCAATGGTGAGAGAAAAGAGATCTAAGGTTCTTGTGAGAGCTAAGGGGGTTCAAGATTGTAACCAAAGTTGTTCTTACATACTAGTAAATTTCTCGAGTGGATCACCAAAAGGACGTAGGCATGAGGCCGAACCTTTATAAATCTCTGTGTTCTTGTGTGTTTGTTTTATTCTCTTCGTGGTGTGTGTGTTTTATTCTCAAGGAGTTTGTGTGTGTACCATCGCATAGTTCATCAACGACAAGATCTTGAAGTGTTTTCGCACAACACCTACACCAACAATGCATAAGTTTGTGATGTTCACAACTTCAGAGAGTCATCAAAGTATAAACAACATTAGAGTTGTTGACTGTCCACTAACCTGAGCTCTCTGAATGTTTTTATGCGTGAACCACCTGGACTTGATTTTCACAGAAATCTAAAGAGATCTAAACTCTTGTTTTAGTCACTCAGAGTCGGAGAATCCGGGAGATGATAGGGAATTGATTGTTTTGGAATAAGGAACATCTTTAGGTAACATGGGTATGGGAATTAGGTATTATTATATTATATTATATATTTGTTAATTTGGGCGGGACCCGACTCGACGGGAGAGTGAAGTCTTTAAAAATTTGAAGGCTTATTTTCCATAATAATAAAACAAATAACTTGATAATTAAAAAACATTATGCACGTGCCAGCAAATTCACCTGTTTGTTATATTTTTTATTTTAATTTTTGCCACTTTTTCTTTGTTTTCATCCACTGAAAAAAAAAACAAACAAACAAACAGAAAGAAAATAGTAGAGGGTTTCGCGTTTCAGACATCTTGCAGCACTCAAATTCAATTGTTTTTGGGAGCGTCCGCATACTGGAGAAAAGGGAAATGGGAAATCCACAGAAGTCGAGTAGTTGGAGCCAAAATCTTCATACAGCGGCAAGGTCCGGTGATCTAACTGCAGTACAGGCAATTCTCAGCTCCAATCCTTTGGCCGTCAATTCTAGAGATAAGCACTCCAGAACTCCGTATCCTTCTTTTCCCTCTTTACAAATCTCTCTCTCTCTCTCTCTCTCTCTCTCTCTCTCAACTTGATGAAGATTTTATATTCTTCTTTCCTTACAAAAAATAAATGTGGCAATGCATTTTTTTATGTTCCAAATGAATTCTTCTTCCTATGATTTGTTATTTCCATGATTGTTTTTCGAGAAATATTTGGTGGTATGCTTCAGTTACTCGAGGAGCTCTTGCCTTTGAGAAAAGAGCCCAGTAACCAGTTTCGGGTTAAGTCGTTATACATTTCATTTTATATTTTTTATAATTAATCAGGAGGGTTTAGCCCTATACATTTCATTTTTATTTTTTAAAAATTAACCATGAGGGTTTAGCCCTATACAACAGAAAACTGATATATGGATCACTTGGATTAAAAATTCTATAAAACAGTTTTAATTTGTTTTTTGTTAAAATATGATGCCATATAACATACAAATGATGAGTTGTTTTATATTAAGTGTAGCTGCATAAATGTGTTTCAACTTGTTTCTTGTCTTTTGAAAATTTCACCCAGCTGATATGTAGTAAATGTGTGATTGTATTTCTCATCCGGTATCTAGAGAGTGTCTGATATCTTGCTGTGGCAAGGGATGGCGGAATCCATTCCACAGAGTCACCCGAAATAACGTACTACGGCATTATTCATTGTTGAAAACTGTTTATCGTTCTAGACTAAACCTCGAAATCACTTGGTTCTGCTGTTTTTTTGTGTTGTTCAAGTTTCAACTTCCTACCGTTCACAATGTAGAATTCAAATTAATGTTTCCTT
Organism: Prunus dulcis; assembly: GCF_902201215.1. Classification (NCBI taxonomy): domain Eukaryota; kingdom Viridiplantae; phylum Streptophyta; class Magnoliopsida; order Rosales; family Rosaceae; genus Prunus; species Prunus dulcis. The sequence goes on along the minus strand of NC_047654.1, from coordinate 1,820,977 downwards.
GACAAGTGATCTTGATCAAAGACTACATTTAGCAGCATGGTCTGGGCAAACAGAGGTGGTGAATTTTCTGTGTAGCCACAAGGCTGATGTTGGTGCTGCTGCTATGGACGACATGGGTGCTATACACTTTGCTGCCCAAAAGGGACATTTAGAGGTTGTTCGCACTCTCCTTTTATCTGGGGCTTCTGTCAAAGCTTACACTCGTAAAGGCCTCACTCCACTGCATTATGCTGTTCAAGGGGCCCATGTAGAGCTTATCAAATATTTGGTAAAGAAAGGTTCAAATCTCAGTGCGAAGACAAAAGCAGGGAAGACCCCTCTTGATCTTGCTAGCAGTGACGAAGTCCGCTCGTGTTTGAAAGAGTGTGAACGGTTATCTGAGAAAGGAGGTCTGAATGAAAAACAGAAAGATGAAGAATCTGATCCAAAGACATCCCTGCAGGAAGAAGTGAAATCGGAAGGTGAAGCTGCAAATTCTGGGAATGATAAACCGGCTGAAGATGAAAGTCTGAAGAGGAAGGCAGAAAAAGATGATTCTGAGGAAGCGTCTGGGGAACGGAAAAAGCCACGAGTTGTATTGAATCATCTTCTAAGTGCTGATGATACGCAAGACGAGGAATGAAGCTTCTAAAGGAGACTAGTATGGTATAATGACTTTAATCAAGCAGCTAACTGCTATACTGACTCATATCAACATGTAGCTCTTTGTACTATTATATAATTTCATCGGTTCATGATTGTTGAAAAGTATATTGGTTTTTTTCTTTTCTTCCATCTTTCCAATTGAAAACTTGTTCTAGTCATTCTCTGTTTTCTTTGAATTTGCTTGCCATCATGATTGTGCCATGGCTTGAATTGGTTTCACGGTCAGGACAGGGTAATATAGTGTTTACCCAGTCATTCATGCCTCATTGTTGCAAAAGCTCTGTATGTCACACGGTTGCATTTGGCAACTATTTTTTTCTGGAATGCTCAAGTGATTGGTATTGCCTTTGCCGAACTCAAAAGTTGTAGCTGAGATGGTCGTTCAACATTAAATTAGGAAATTTATTTGGCTGCATTTCATGAGAAACCATGGGATTCTTGATGAAACTGAAGAGTTGCGTGTTGATTTTGGCAATTAATATCGTAAATTTTAAGGTACTAGATCAATGGAATTTACATGTAATATTCAAAAAATAATTTCCGTAGAGTTTGAATATCTATCCAGCTCATATTATTAAGGAAGTTAAGCACGGCTACAAATATACATATATATTCATCGTGCAAAAGCGTAGTACGGGTCCAAATATGTACTGTAATAGTCGGCCAGAACAATGAATTTTTGTTTCATCACATAACAAATGCTATGAAATTCAGATGCTGCTTAGTATTGAAACCGCAAGATGGTCAAGAGTATTATGTTTCTAAATCCCTGTCATCGTATCAGTCTGAAGTAGAAGATCGGGGATCCTTGGGAATCCATACTGCTACCGTCTCCGCTATACATCCCTGAAAACATAACCCAAGAGATAATGTAAAAGCCTGAGTGTATGGAACTAGGAGAGCTTGTCATGAAGGTACTACTCCAAAATATGACATCTGCGACTAAATAAAACCAAAATAAATGGGAATGTGAACCAAAAATCTGAAACTGTAACCATACGTCTAAACAAAGAATACAAATAGAACATAGAGTCAAGAGTCCAATTGCATATCTACTTCTTCTGGCGAGATGATGAGCTGAGAGTACTATAATTCATATAAATGTTTTTGCAGTTTATAATTCATATAAGCATTGCATGCAATGCAGTTCCAGTAAAGGTCTTAACTGGCTCAGTCGAGATGGTATCAAGGCTGCAGGTTAATTGTCGTACTTCTTACCCGAACTTAGTTGGACATATATAAGATTGTCGTACTTCTTATCCAAATTTGGTTGGGGTTATACAAGTAAAGTATTCTGCTTATGAGACGCTATATCTGCTTAATCGCATTTACTAGTACCAGAACAAGAAATTTGCACAACATACTTATTGGCAATGGGTACGTATTACAGTTATACAAGAATATAGTGAAATCTTAACCTCTGAAGACAGTTGGATCCGTCAATGTTCCTCCAAAATGGAACAATCATGAGCATCCCAACTCCTTTAGATACAGTAAAAGGACATGTCTCGAAAAAGAAATTAACCTAGCAAAGTACAATTGTCCTGCGTACCATTGTTCTGGCGATAGCAATTTAATGAAAACATGGGAATCTGCCAACAAAACATTAATATGTCACCTGGTTCTATAGGTTTTCTTTCTTTGTATTCATCTTACAAATGATTTTGAGATTGTATCCAGGTTATCTATCTCCAATATTTTAATCATAATACTCTACGACTAATGAACTACCTTCGCTCTTCTTTCTTTCTTTCTTCTTTTTTCCATTTCAAATTTAGTGCTGGTTGTAATGAATGTGAACTTATGTATAGAATATGAAATAATGCGAGACAGAGTAACCAGAGATGTTTAACAACCGAGACCACTGAATAATCCCACCACTAGTAAACGGTATTAAACAGTAAAGCACTCACCTAAAATTTCCGGTGGATATCATATGGCATGAACAATTGATGGCTAATTTGTTGAAATCCCGTAGCGGCTCCGAAGAGCATCAATTGCTTTCTCAAAGGACTGTGAAAACTCAGTGATGGATGTTTTGCAAGCTGAAAATATGAATCAGACGTAGAATGAATCTGAAGTAGTTTATAAATTGGTACTCAGAATGAATCAGAAGTAGTTTATAAATTGGTACTCAGAATGAATCAGACGTAATTTATAAATTGTTGAACTAAATTAGATTGTTGCATACTGCTAGAACTTACAAGTCAGTTTAATGATACACAGGAGACAATTTTTTATTTGCCAATCTTTTTCTTGGTTTTTAAAATCTTTTTTCTCTTCTCCACAGTAATACATTATATATGACAATGTGAAACTGAACAGGTTCAAAAGCTATCCCAGCTGACATGGGAATAGAACTGATTTCCACATATGGGACACAATTAGCACTTGTCAAAGCCTCAATATGGACTCCATCTCGAGTGTTTTAACGACATGGCATGTTAATCAATAAGGATGTTGAGTCCAAACTCCAGTATAGCATTAGTACCAACACATGACCTATACGAAATCTTATACTTTAAGCAGGTCAGAAAGATTTAAACTGAAGACATACCACGAGAAGCAGTGGTCTGTGCATCTGCCATGAACTCTGCATATGAAGACTGAGAAAGAAGCAGTAGGTTGTTACACTCAAGGAATTAGCACTAAGGACATAGAATTAGAAGGAAGGATAGAAACAAAGGATACCATCATTGCTTCCCGACTTTCGGTAATCCTTTGGGTCATCTTCTTGTATTCCTTGTCTGTCTCATCCAGCACTTGCTGACATGCTTGATTTTGAATCTAGTAACACAGAAAGCCAAATAAATTGGCGAAAAAATCCCAGCTCTAAATTCTAATGCTCCTCTTCCCTCTACTAGCACTACTACTAAACTCACATCAGACCAAACCTTGAAATTGCATTGAGAATTTCTTGTCATCAACATATGGAATTGATATGAAATTGAGATTAAATCACCTTAAACTTGCCATTATTTGGCGAAAATTCAATTTTCTGTTCTCTTTCTTTCTTGTAACCACGTATAATCAGGAATTCATTAGATTACATTTGTTCTACCAAACCTTGTAACAGTAATGAGATTTGACTGCTTTCAAATGATTATCAAAGCAAGACTAAATGAACATAAAATTGTTATTATTTGGCGAAAATTCAATTTAAAATATTTTTCTCAGTAACCAAACAAACAATAGTTCATCAATCAAGAAAATCAATCATGCAAATAAGTATCAAATCAGTACAACAGGATATCAATTCCACAGAGAGAGAGAGAGAGAGAGACCTTGAACCGCTTGTGGAGGCGAGAATAAGAGGAATCGAAATCCTTGAGGATCTCAGAGTGAGAGCGATCGATGTGAAGCTTGAGATCGCGGAGGCGAGAGGAGGCTAGGTGCTTGAGATCAGGAATCGAAGCCAAACTATTGGTTTGAGGCGATTCCATGAGCGCTGCCACAGAGGCTGAAGGTCCTCCAATGGCTGCTCCGACAGTGACAGTCGTCCTCTTGCGCTTGCTGCTGTTATTGAAAGTCGCCGATTTGGGAGTAGTTTGGTTTTCAGGAGAAGAAGCTACTGGAAACGACGGCAATGGCGTTTCCAGAAACTTCGCAGCTGAAGACTTCCGACTCCGACTTCCACTTTCACCGCCTCTTTTCATTGCTCAGTCTCTCGGGTATCTTCTTCTTCCTTCAGTCTTTTTGTGTTTGAAAATTTCTAATTTTCTAGGAGCATAGGCTTGGCGCCTTGGCAGGTGGCTATATATGGGCTTTTTTTTTATTATTATTTTTTTTTTTTTTTGGGTCAAGAGCTATATATGGACCTTATTTTGCACATTTTGGGCTTAATCAGAAAAACTTGTACCCGGCTCTCAAGAGATTTTACCAACCTTTTGTTTGTTTTTTTCGGTGCGTAATATTAGATTGGATTGGATACTAGAACTTTGATTCTTTTTATGTATTACATTATTAGATTGGATTGGATACTAAAATTATGATTCTTTTTATGTGTTACATTGTTTTTCTTGGGGGGACCTGGTTTGATTCTAATGCCTGGCAGTTGTTTTTATTTTACTAACTAAAACTATGATCTTGATTTCAATCTTCTAATGTGTTACATTTTTCATCGGGAAATATAGATATGTAGGACTTTTATTTGTTGTTGCCCTAGGCCTCAAAAAACTTAGGGTGAGCTCTGCTACGTTGGGCAATGCTTTGCTTAACAGTTTTTCGTTTTCTAAAACCATGTGTAAAATGTGGATGGTTGCCATAATAAGAAAACGTGAGATGAAACTTTATGGTGTGAATTTTTAAACATCTTAAAGACGTTTCGCGTGAATTATTATAGCAATGGATAGATACTCGTAAATGCGAAGCATCAATTGAGGAACTCCTCAAATAAGTTTATTTGAGAGATTCCCTTGTGCAGCCCATCCACATTGTATTTTCATAATCTGAATCAGGTATTCCTTAAACGATCATCCCAATAAAAAAATCACTTAAATGCGAAATCATTTGACCACTCAATTGATGGTTGTACTTTTAATGTTTTCTTGAATTACTAGGATCATCGATTGTTGATCACAACTAAATGTCTTAATGGTTTCAAATTTTGCTAATTTTTTGCATGGATTTTGCATGTGTTAATACATAGAGCGATTTTTGTATGAGTCCATTACAACATGCCAATCAGATAGAAAACAAATAACAAAGGCATTAGTTAAAATTGCATCAAAATCTAACTGCGTCTTACATTTCAAAATCTCTGTCAATATGTGACATTGCATCAAAATCTACTCAAACCAAATTCACATATTGCAATAGAGAATTAATGGTACAGATATTCAAATATTTAATAAAGCATTTCCATCTATCATCGTCTTAAAAACAAAGATGATAAATAGCTTTTGGTCAATTGCTATGCACTTGAGCAAGGAAAATGCATATAGGTTAAGAGCAACTATTGTTGATCAGATACACCAACATGAACACGAGCAAAGCTAACCTTACTGCCTTGGGAGATGAACACAATAGTAGTGAAAGTACATTTGCCTTTCCATGTTTTGAGGACTTACTAATCTATTACGGAGTTAACACTCCCCTGATTAGCACCATGAAGATCTGGGAGGTCAGTGCTGGTCGAAAACTTGATCCACTTCTTTTTCTCCACATACATAAGACATGGCTGCATCACAAGGCCGATCATAATGGCTCCGACGCTCACAACCACCACCTTGAGAGTAGAAAATGCCAAAACTGTACAAATCAGTATGGTTGGAGGAATGCACAAAAGAATGGCTCCAACTGTTCCAACAGGTATCTTGTAAGGCCGAGATGCTGCCGGGTATTTCACTCTTAACCGTATAAATGATAGGAACTCTAGAATCATTCCAAAACAGTACAAGAAGTTTTCTGCAGCTACAATCTCTTGAAAGCTCAGCCAAGATAGAAAAAGGACTCCAGAAGCTGAGAACAAAATGCCGATCACTGGGGTTCCATAGCGAGACCTTTTAGCAAAAAACTCAGGCAGCATACCTCGTTCTGCCATCCCAAGAAGTTGGAAGGAGTCACTGCTCATTTCAGCCACAAACATCCCCATATTTGACATTGCCGCAGCCCCTTGGATCCACCATCTCAACCAAACTCCCCCAATAATTTTAGCAATATCTGAGAAGTATCCATCAGTCCACAACTCTCGGTTGAGGGGAACAGCCCCAGTACCAGTTAGAAGAGGGAACAAATACCCAACAACAACCAAAATCAAGGCACAAAACAGAGCCTTTGGTAGAGTTTTCTTTGGGTTTTCTACCTCCCCTGCAAGTGTACTTATCGAGTCCCAATAGTTTAGATTCCAAAAGAGAGTGTTCAAATACAAATTCCAGTCCACACTGTGTATATTTACCACTAACCATCTCGAAGGCTGCAACTTGGGAATTGCCACAAGTCCCATAACCACAAAAGGAGTGAGTGAGAAAACCCCTAAAAGAACAGCAGCCCATCCCACAATGGCTAAACCCCTATAGTTCATGTAAGTGAGCACCGACGTCAAAACCAACACGGCTATGATTCTTGGAAGGCCACCACCTAAAGCTGGGATCCCCGACTTCAAATAGTCCAGAAACAGAACTGGGTACAGAGCATTATCAATAACCCCACTTAGCCATTTCATCCAGCCCTGCTGGAACCCCCAATAGGGACCCAAAGCCGATGAAACCCAAACTACATAACCGCCAGCCTCAGGGAACATGGTACCCATCTCTGCGGTAATTAAGGCCTCGGGAACACTCCAAATGAGTGGAAAGACCAAGAATCCGAGAAGGGCTAGAAGGGGACCAGCAGCCTGGACACTATCCTCAACCCCAAATGGTCCCCCAGAAACCTCATAGAAGATGAGGAAGACAAGGGGCAGAAGTGAGACTTTCTTGAAGTTATCTATCCTAGGGGAATCGAGTTCACCCACTGAAACATATGCATCACCATTGCACTCTCCCATTGCAATGGAACCTTGCCTATTCTCTGTGGTTCTCAGATTCTGCATTTAGTCAGGTTTTCAACACAATAATATTAATTTCAGTTTTTTGTTGGCATCAATCCCAAAGCAAACATAAAAATCTCTTACATGTAGAATGAAGGGGTTTACAATTTAAACAAACTGATGAGCAGTATACATTCAACTAACAAATGGGTATTCTCAGTAACAAGGATTCACACATTAATCATTCATGCATATACAGAAAAGAGGAACTTTCAATCAAACACAGTAAACTTCACAAGTACAGATGAGACTTCAAAAGTTCAAAGAAATTGGATGCTTGAACAAAATACAGGATTTGAGTCATTACAAAAACGACTTAAATAGCTAATGAGATTAAAAAACGACTTAAATAGCTAATGAGATTATCTTTGAGTATTTACAAGTTATAGGCAGAGGATGACGAACACCAAAAGATAAATCAATAAAATAAAATAAAATAAAAATAAAACATTGGTGAGACTGAGGAGGGAAATAGAAGATATATTATGGAAAATGGACAAACCAGGAATAGGAAAAGAAGGAAAAAATTCCAGCTGGGTTGCGGAACACAATCTCCGCCATTAAAGAACAAAGAAAGCTCGAACCTTTACACCTCAGCGGCTCAGAGAGAGATGAACGATAAGTCAGCCGCGCAGGTAGGCTGCAAAAAAAATTGCAGATAATAGAATATTTTCTATTTCATTTTTGCGAAGCGAATAGGAATATTTTCTATTTCATAGTGCGTGCACGCCAAGGTTTTTTTTTTTTTTTTTTTTTTTTTCCTGGGGTCAGTCTCACCTCAAGGTTCATTGCACCCCAAGGTTTTATAAATAAATAAAAAAGCAACATTCAAAAATTCTACCTATGATGGTTGAAAACTTGAACACATGAAGGAAAAGACGATGAATCCAATCAAAACTAGCGTTGAATATTATTACTAAAAGAAAATTGGAGCTTTGCAAAGTTGAAGCGATATGATAGCTTAACAGATCATTAAAGCTTTGATGATGAAGAAGAACTTGCATGTCACGAGGATAACATTGTTTTGTTATTTTCATCCAATCATGTTCCGTCATGCAAAAAAATCATCTCATGTGACGAAAAATGATTAATTAAAATAATAGTAAAACAATGTTATTCGCACGATAGACAAGTTTTTTTTAATAACGATAACCTAGAGTTGTTGTGTAACTAAATTGGTAACAATTAAAAAATCTATTATTGGAGTTTGAATTTATTGCGATTAACAACTGTATCAAGATAAACATCCACCTTTAAAAACTAAAGGAAGCTATTGATGTTGTTGGCACTCACAATGGAAGTACCAAAAATTAAAATGGAACTGTTAGAATTGTAACCCACAAAGAAAACTTTAAGGACATTTATTATTAGAGTGTGACGGGTAGGTAGGTGAGATTAGGGTTCGTCACTGGGCCGAGATAGGTTAGGTTTGCTTGGAATTTTTGGGTTTGAGCTAGGCTCAGGCTAGGCCTCACGGGCTTTTTTGAATTTTCAAGCCAGACTGAGGTTTCAAATGTCAAGGCATGGGCCTACCCATTGGGCTAGGGCGAGCCGGGCCTTTTGTACTTTTTATTTTCTTTTTTGTACTTTTTTTGTCTAAGTCTTTTATAACTTTTTATTACAAAGGAATAAGAGCATCACTACCACCGAGGAATTAGAGCACCACCAACAAGGATGAGGAGTTAGACAAATTGAAAAAATTGCAACTTCAAATTTGAGAAAATAAAAGAATGAGAGCACCATCACCGGAGGAGTGAGGATTTAGACATATTGAGAAAATTGAAGCTTGAAATTTGAGAGAATGAAGCTTGACAAGTTAGAAAATTGAGTGAAGAAGTATAGTATTTAATTGGGTATTATATTTATGGGTGGGTCGTGCCAGGCATAGACGAGCTTAACCAAGTCATGGCTAGACGAGCTCAAACTGGCCAGACTGTGAGCCGGCCCATGATTTCAAACCCTTAGCCCAAGCCCTATCCAATCTTAAAGAGGGCCGAATTGTGTGGGCCTAAAAAACGGGTTGGGTCGTGTTAGAAATATGCACTTAAAGTCAACTAGTTATGTAATAGTTAGAGTTAAGGACATCTTTGATAAAAGACTTATTATGTTATCAATGGACAAGCAAGGTTGTTTTATACATTAAATAATCTTATATTATCTTTCAATATGTAGAACAACCATAGTCCAAGGAATACACAAGTGGATATGAGAGCTATGTAATGAGATTGCATGCATGGAGACTTCTCATCATCCCTAAATCCTGAATATGTTCCTGGTCATAGTAATATTGATTGGACGTCAATATTCCGCAAAGACCAATACACACAGTATCGTCTCTATATACAGGGAATGACAAGGTCTCAAGTCATTAAGTGTGGAGACACAACGATACATGTGTAGGTGCTTGTAGAAGAACAAGTACACTAAATGTGAACCAACACATGAGTTACACATGGAAGTCTTTACTCACATGTCAAGTTGGAACTCATAAATTGCAATGATGCAAACTAATCCTTAGACCTGAGGCATCATAGATGTTTTGTGGCTATGTTGTTAATCTTTGAGGGCACTATACAGTCATGCTGGATTAAGCATAGCTTAAAAGTGCTCATCAGGATACTCTCAGTAAAAGAGAAGGAACACTCCAAGATATGATTTGTCAAATCTCTACGTAAAGTAGTGGATAAGACTTGAAAGAAGAAGTCTTCAAATCTTACCAGGATAATCATATAAAAGGAATGATTCACATTAGGATATTGACAATCGGATTCCATGATATAATAATGTGAATAAGGAGTATTCACATAAGAGAATAATTCAATTGCACGGTCATTCCAATTTGAATAGGTTCTTTCACAACGTCTCATTTAGCTCGGATAACTGTGACTTACTGCTAGGTCACAACCATGGTTTGTGGATGTCCTAAAAGATTTCAATTAACCTTTATTAATAGGAAGAATTTAATTGTGGAATTTAATTCATATATCATCTCTGAGGAGTTGAGTCAACCTGCTACCTTGCTAAAGGGAACCTACAGATCTGCACACCTAAAGAATGTGATTAGAGGTACAAATGAGGAGACACAAGTTAATGGTTGATAATCAAATGTCAAAGTCAACTGTCAAAAGTTAACATGTTGACCGGAGCAATTGACCAAAGTCAAATAGTTCGACTGGGTCAATTAAGTAAGACTATAATTATAATTTAACAGTTAAATTATAATTAAAAGATTAATTATGGAATTAATATTGACATATAGAAATATTGAATTGGACTTTTAAATATTATTTAAAAGGAAAGGGACAAAATAGCCCAAAAGGCTATTGGGCCCAATGGATAAGTGGCATAAGATGACATGGCCCATGGACCAAATGGAGCCCCAAATACCCACCCAATTGACTTTTGTGTTGTCCTATATAAGCTAAGTGTTGGAGAAAACCTAGTTAGGATTTTTAGTTTCCTACTTTGGTTGATGAGTGATCGTCTATGTATCTCATCTTCCATAAATCAAAAATTGGTCCAATCAAGTAGACTAGCATCCATACTTCTTGATTGCCTTCTCTTCATCTCTAAGAGCATTTGGTGTGGTGAGGTAGATGACTCCAATCTTGGAGCCTTAAGGTGAAGGAGTCAAAATCAAGAGAAACAAATAGGCATTTCCAACAAAGGTGTTCATTCTTGAGAAATCAAGAAAATATCATCAAGAGTAAAGATCTATTCCCTTTTTCCTTTTTATATTTGTGTTCAAAGAGACTAGGCTAAGATACTTGGTTAGTAAAATTAGACAATTTTTTGGTGGGAAAATGAAGTAGTTTTTTTATTTATCATTTTCAAGTATACAAGCGATATTAAGGAAGGAATAACCTGAGACCAGAGATGCAGGAATAAATGCTCTTACCTTTTTCAATAACTTTTTAAAGTCCTAACAAAATAGAAATTAACTAATACTTGTTTTCTCTTTTCTGGTAGAAACAAACTGATACTTTTTGCTTAACAATATTTGAAAGTCAGGTCAGTCCACATTTTTCACAAAAATAGCTACCGTTCTGGGTTTTCTCACAAATAAAGCTACCATTTTAGTGGTCGAATTTCAGGATTTTGTTAACAAAAAATGAGAATTAAAAAAAACTAAATAACATTAAAGAAGTGTACAGGTGTCCAGGTTGTACGTGGAATCCAATCCGTCCACGTCATTAAGCTTTTAAGAAGTCATTAGGGACAAAGAGCTAGTTGTAAAAAAATAATACACATTTTCAATTACCTGGGAAATCTGGAATTCTTTATTTTCCAACATATTTAAAGAATTTTAGTTTTTTCTTTTCTTACTATTTTATAAATCTCCAAGCATTGCTGGAGTGAAACTGCTTCAATTTGGCTGGACTAGTTAAAAATTGTATCTTAAAATTGTGAAAATCTAAAAAATATAAAATTTGCCAATTGAATTTGTATTGAATTACAATTTAACCACCTTAGAACCTAAAAGGTGTTGGTGTGCTCCTTAATTGGATTTTGTTTTACTTCAGTTTGTTTATTTGTGTTTTGTTCCGATGGTTTGTTTGTCTTGGTGCTCTTTTGGTTCTGCCCATTTCATGATGAACAAGTCTTACACTATACAAAGGACTATATTTACATAGAAGGCCTTCTTTGACAGAACATGAGAGATGTTGGTGTGCTCTTTTGATGGAGTTTTCTTAGTTTTTGTTTTGTTGGTGGGGTAGATTTGTTTTAGAGGTCTATGTTATGTGATTCTAATTTTGTCTGGACTCTTTTGTTAGTCTGTTGCATGTGTAGTACTCTTTCCTGACTTGGAATTTCCTAATAAGGTTTTAATCAAGGAACTATTAACATGCAGGTTCTTTTGTAATGTTCTTCGGATGTTAATGGAATTGATCTTCTTCTCAAAGAAAACCACCTTAGCTTGTAACACTAGTCAAGTATGGAGGGAGGCAAGGGCGAAACTTGGAATTTTTCAACGGGTGTGTCAGCTAAAGTTATTAGTTTAAAATCTACTGACCATTTTTTTTATGTGCAATTTATATAGTTTTTCTCTAGAAATAAAAGTGTACATTAAATCATATAAACCATATTAGTCGTAAACACAAGAAAAAAGAAAAAGAAATTATAGTCGTATTATTCACAAAAGGGTGAATTTCATTTAGAAAAATATTTTTATTTTTCTAAGACAAATTAATGAAAAAGATTAAAATTAGAGAGTTAGAGCTACAGTCTTTACCCTTACTATGCGTTTGGTGTTGCGACCATCTTTGACACCAAATACAAACACGGAAGACCTTTGACTATTCCTATTGGTGTTAATAAGGTATCAAATTGTGTATTTATTTTTTTAGGTTAAAATGTTGGGCTATATAGGTGTATTTTTTTTCTTCCCCAAACCTTCACAAGGCTACAACCCACCACTATGCAGTTCCCCAATGGAGGGAGGATTGCAAGGGGTTTGTACCTCAATAGTTAAAAGAAATTACTCCTGCATCTAAGATCTTGTGTTTGAACACCCCTACCCTATTAAAAAAAAAGTATGGAGAGAGAATTTAATTTTTTATACAAGCGATAATCTACTCTACATCAATTTAATCTACAAGGAGGGGAATTCGAACTTTAGGCCGGGCCCACTGCCCTGTTCAACTCGCGTTACCCAAGTCAGCAAGATTTATTATTATGATATGAAACTTATGTGTGAAATGACCAAAATGGAAATGAGAACTACGCAAAATGATGGCACAACATACAACCCAACAGATCATACAATACATGAAAATTAGCCACCAAATTAAAATGCATTTAGGCCCCGTTTGGTTCGTAGAAAATATTCGAAGGGAAATAATTTTTCATGTCTTTTTCCAAATGGATGAAAAATGGTAGACTCATTTCTCATGTTTGGTAATGATAGGAAAGTAACCAGGAATTACCACTTTATTTCCTTTCCCACGTTTGGTTTGCATAGGAATGTAAAACGAAGTTTGGTTAATTTTCCAGTCCTCCTCCTCCTCCTCCTCCTCCTCTCTCTCTCTCTCTCTCTCTCTCTCTCTCTCTCTCTCCTCCTTCAATTTTTTTCATGTATTAGGCAACTATTTCTCATGTCTAGACTTACCAAAAATGAAAAATAATTTGATTTCGCATTCCCAAGTCTCATTTCCCCATGAACCAAACACACGAATATCCCACTTTTTTCCTATATGAAAGGAACATAAAATAAAAAAACAATAAAAATTAAATAAAATGATCTAGTCACTTTAACAAGGTTATATGTTGTTTCTAGAAGATTAGAATGACCCTATATTTAAGAATCAAATTAATTAGTAATTACTAAATTAATAAATATATAGGATACGATAGATATAGCTTATACCTGGTCATGAGTGGCCTCAGAGTTATGAATATTAGTGGTCTCCCCAGCACTCCAAGATGGAGGAGGATGAGCTACTTGATCATAACCAATAAAGTTGTCGTGCCGCTCTACAGAACCATCATCCATCATCTTTTTGCACCACCAATGAAAATATGATCTCAAATATTTCAAATAACAGAATTGAAGACCCACTTATTTTTGCTGCATAATAAGAGAAGAGAAGAAGATAACAGAGACAGAGAGAGAAAGGAAAGCCACCCTGTAAACAAAGAGCAGTTTTGAATTTGAATGAAATAAAATGGGCAAATTGAGCTTTTTAAAAGAAAGAAATTCCCTTTAATGGAATATATGTAATTACAAAGCTTGCTCTCCCATTTTCTTTTTGGTATGAAGAAGTGTGAAGTTATTTTTCTCAAACAACTTGTTCTTTTGCTTGCATTTGTATTTGCTCCATCGATGCCCAATTATTGGTGTCTACGTGCACGGCAATATATTATGGATATACAAGGACAAGGAAAAGTCACAATTATAACGCATGCACCAAACTTGGCAGTTTTTGTTTTTGTTTTTTCATGATTTTTCTATTTTTTAAAAATTATTTCTATATAATTAACGAAACATTACCACATAACTATTAAGTATAGTCACCAAAGTTTAGTCAAGTGATACCTGTCCTTTCAGGTCTCTTATCAATGTTGAAAAAGATCTCAAGTTTATGTCTATATTTTCACGTTGATTTAAAACAAAAAGAAAAAGTTATAGGTGTTATAAAGAAATGAAGCCCACATAGGTAAAACTAGATGGCAATTAGTCAAAAGATGGAGATAAAGCTAGAAGTTATTAGTCAAAAGATGGGATAATGATGTTGGTGAGAAATCATTATGTCTCCCTTGATAAGCCATTTGCTTTGNAATTTTTATTAATATACGTCGGTTTTACCGGCGTTGATTGTACAATTTAAACGGCGGTTTTTTGTAAGGACCGCCGTTGGTTTTAAAAATTTATTCTATAAATTTGTCACTTTCATTCATTTTGGTTTACATTTAGGGTTCCAGGTTCTTACTCTCTCAGAGACACTGTCTCTCACATCTCAAAGACAATAATTTGGATGTCTTTCTCAAAGAGAAATTGAGCTTACTCGCATCAAATCTATGTCCACAAGAAGAAGCTTGTCAACTAGCCTTCTCACTTCCTTGATCAAGCCTGATAGGACACTTAGTGCTTCTGAATACTCCTTGCTTTCCATCAAAAAAGATGCAAGCCTGGCCTCCACTCGCTGTCGAAGGAAAGTTCGCTTCTCAGGGAAATCTGAAGATTAGATGTGCTGGAATGAAGAAATCTGAAAATCAAAGAAATTTAAAATGAAGGAAATTAATGTTCTGGAATATGTAAATTTTTTTTTTTGGATGACAGATTTAAAAAAAATAAGAGTATAAAAACAACGACTGTTTTTGTATTACTGTTGGCGTTTTTCGTCGTCTTAAGTAAGACTAAGACGACGTAATATATTTGTTGAGCGACGTTGATTTGTTTTTTAGACGTCGTTAGGTATAATATAACCGTCGTTGAAAATTGTCTCTCTGATTGCAAATTTGCAACGGCGTTAGGTATAATATTTGTAGATACACAAAAGCACACACATCATCAACTTCCAAAAAATTGTCTCTCTGATTGCAAATCTGTGTCATCTGTTAAGATTATGATGTGGAACAGAGTTCCATCTGGTAAGATTTCGTAACCCTTGGGATCTCAGGAAATTCTGGTTATGTCGGCGGTTTTCTATATAAACCGTCGTGGTTATTTCAATTCTTGTCATTAAGTAGATCTACCGGCGTAGGATAAGAAAATCAAAGAAAAAAATTGTTAACAAAAATTCTTATTAAGACGGCGGTTTAAATTAAATGTACGACGTATAAAATGAATAAATACGACGTTAAATTTTATAGTACGATTTAAAGATAACGTCGTAGAACTATACGATAATGACGTCGATATATTTATATTTTCCGTCGTTGTAAATTAATTTAATATGGCGATATTTTGTATTTTAAAGCCGTGGATTTGTTTGTAATTATACGGCGTCTTATATGAAAACCTCGTCGTGTTATTTTATGAGTAAAAACGGCGGCTTTTATTGAAATCGTCGTCTTTACTTTCTTCGTCGGTCGATTCATAACTTCTGCCGTTCTTTGTTGGCTTTGATTTTACTCTGCGGAAATCTGTTTCAAATAGGCGTCGGTTGTTTAATTAGGTACGTCGTTGTTTTTGAACAGCCATTTGAATCTCCATTTTTAGTTGTCTAAGGTGTTATAACACGACGGTGTTTTTATAACCGTCGTCTTTTAAAAAACCACGACGGTTTTCACTTGGACCGTCGTTGTTTTCTGGTCGTCTTTTTCACTTTTTGTAGTAGTGTTCAATGGCTTTAATAATTTTGGTATGTGGTAATGTAAAGTTATGGATGTGTTGTATCAACAAGAGTTGGATATGGTTCTGGAGGATGAACCCAAAGATAATGATGACAACCAGCGGACCTGAATTAATCTTCATGCTTGTGCTGCTATTCGATCGTTCCTTCATAAGGAGTTGAAATACCCTTATATGAAGGAAACTTCTTCTAAGGACTTATGAACGAAATTGGAGAAGTATATGACCAAGAGTGCAGAAAATCAGCTCTTCTTGAAGAAACAACTCTTCTGATTTCAATATCGTCCAGGTATTTCTATGCACAATCACCTCAATGATTATAATAAAATACTTGCTGATTTAGCAAACCTTTATGTGAAAATTCATGACGAGGATAAGGCACTATGTTTGTTAAATTCATTGCCTGATGATTATGATCATTTGACACCTACCTTGTTGTATGGAAAATCTGAGGTGAAACTTGATGAGGTGTCTGCGGCATTGGTGAATCATGAGTGTCGTAATAAGAAGGAACAGAAGACTCACAATTCACAAACCGAGGCACTAGTTGCAAGGGGTCGAATAGAGGAAAGAAATTCTGGGAAGCGGGGCAAATCTCTTTCAAAGTCGCAAGGGAAGTTTCCTACTAAAGACGAATGTGCCTTTTTTCACCAAAAGGGTCATTGGAAGAAAGACTGCCCCAAATTGAAGAATAAAGAGAAAGAGAAACGGGTTCTAAAGCAAATGTTGCAAAATCTAGAGATGATGATTTCGAGTTTGCTTTAGCTAGTTCATCTGCTGATGGTCACTCCAAGGAGTGGATTTTGGATTCAGGGTGCACCTATTATATGTGTCCCATTCGGGAATGGTTTTCTAGCTTCTCGGAGCTGGATGGTGGAGCTGTTTTGATGGGCAATAATAATGCCTGCAAAACACAAGGGATAGGCAAAATCTATTTGAAGATACATGATGAAACAGTCAGAGAATTGAGTGATGTTCGGTATGTATCGAATATGAAGAAGAATCTTCTCTCATTGGGCGCTTTGGAATCCAAGGGTCGCAAGATCACCATAGAGGGTGGAGTTCTTTAAGCTGTGTACGGGGCACTTATGATGATGAAAGGTACAAGACGAAATAACTTGTATTTCTTGTAGGGTAGTACAGTTATTGGTGGAGCAGCTGTCACCGAAGCTGCTGACACAGATAGCACAGACACCACAAGGTTATGGCATATGCGTCTTGGGCATGCTGGTGAAAAAGCGTTGCAAGGATTGGTGAAGCAAGGCTTATTGAAAGGTGCAAAGGCATGCAAATTGGAATTCTGTGAACACTGTGTGCTGGGTAAGCAAACTAGAGTGAAATTTGGCACTGCTATTCACCACACTAAAGGCATTCTAGATTATGTTCACACTGATGTTTGGGGACCTTCCAAGAATGCATCTTGGGGAGGTAGCCATTATTTTGTCTCCTTTGTTGATGACTTCTCTAGAAGAATATGGGTGTACACCATGAAGTGTAAAGATGAAGTCTTGAAGATATTCCTGAAGTGGAAAAAGATGATTGAAATGCAAAGCGGTCGAAAGATCAAGACTCTCAGATCAGACAATGGTGGTGAATATAAGTCTGATCCTTTCTTGAAAGTTTGTCAAAATGAGGGTATTGTGAGGCACTTCACGGTTAGGGAGACACCGCAACAGAATGGGGTGGCAGAGCGCATGAACCGTACTTTGCTTGAGAAAGTTCGGTGTATGTTGTCTAATGCTGGTTTAGGCAAGGCGTTTTGGGCTGAGGTGATTACTTATGCAAGCCATCTCATTAATCGGTTGCCTGCTGCTGCGAATGAGGGACAAAACGCCCATGGAGGTATGGTCTGGTAAACCTTGTACTGATTACAAGTATTTACACATATTTGGTTGTCCTGCTTACTATCATGTCAGGGAAAGCAAGTTAGATCCAAGAGCAAAGAAAGGCTCTATTTATGGGATTTAGCACTGGCGTGAAGGGATACCGACTTTGGTGTCCAGATGAGAAGAAATTTGTTGTAAGCAGAGATGTGACTTTTGATGAGGCTGCTATGGTAAATCAGAACAAGCATGAAGGTGAAATTGAAGCAACTAAGACCATGAGTAGTTCAAAGCAGGGGGAGTTACTGAAAACTCCAGTTGTTCCAGTAAGGTCTGATATTACAGACACTAGTCCTACAGTTGATTCTGATGAAGAGGACGAGGATGATGAAGAGGAGGCACCTACCCAAGAGCCTCCACATCAACAAGATTCTATTGCAACCAAAAGATCGAGAAGGGAAATTCGAAAGCCTGCTCGGTTTACTGATATTGTGGCATATGCACTTCCCGTTATTGAAGATGATATTCCATCCACCTACAAAGAAGCTGTCAGAAGTTCAGAGAGCGTGGAGTGGAAGAAATCTATGGATGAGGAGATGAAGTCTTTTCATAAAAATGAGACTTGGGAGCTGGTTCAAGTTACCAAAGGGGAAGAAAGCAATTGGTTGCAAATGGGTTTATGCCAAGAAGATGGAATCTTTGGGAAAAGACAATGTAAGATTCAAAGCCAGATTGGTAGCTAAAGGCTATGCTCAAAAGGAAGGCATTGACTACAATGAGGTATTTTCTCCTGTAGTAAAACATTCCTCTATTCGTATTTAGTTGGCTTTGGTTGCACAGTTTGACCTTGAGTTGGCTCAACTTGATGTCAAGACTACATTCTTACATGGTGATTTGGAGGAAGAAATTTATATGTCTCAGCCAGAAGGTTTTAAGGTTGCTGGAAAAGAAAATTGGGTTTGCAAATTGCAAAAATCATTGTACGGCTTGAAGCAGTCTCCAAGACAATGATACAAGCGATTTGATAGGTTTATGATCGGGTATAAATACACAAGGAGTCATTATGACCATTGTGTATACTTTCGCAAACTACAAGATGGAACCTTCATTTATCTGCTTTTATATGTTGATGATATGCTTATAGCATGTAAAAGCAAAGTGGAGATTGAAAGGTTGAAGACTCAACTGAGTAATGAATTTGAGATGAAGGACTTAGGAGAAGCTCGGAAGATACTAGGTATGGAAATTGAAAGAGATAGAGCGAAGGGCAAGATTAGTCTGTGTCAAAAGCAGTATTTGAAGAAGGTACTACAACGTTTCGGGATGAATGAAAATTCAAAACCGGTTAGTACACCTCTTGCCCCTCATTTCAAACTTAGTGCTTCTATGTCTCCTAAAACTGGTGAAGAGAGTCATTACATGGCTCAAATTTCATATGCAAGTGTTGTTGTTAGTTTGATGTATGCTATGGTGTGTACTAGGCCTAATATTTCACACGTTGTTAGTATTGTCAGTAGATATATGCATAATCTAGGAAAAGGGCATTGGCAAACTGTGAAATGAATTCTACAGTATATTATAGGTACTGTGGATATTGGTTTATTATTTCAACAGGATAAAGTTATTGGTCAATGCGACAGTTAGAGTGCTATTTATTTAGCAAAGAATCAAGTCCATCATGCACATATGAAACACATTGACGTAAGGTTCCATTTTGTTCGTGAGATTACTGATGAGAGAGATATTCTTCTTTAGAAAATTGGGACGGCCAACAATCTTGCAGATATGCTAACAAAGCCAGTTTTGTTTCTCAAGTTTAAGCACTGCTTAGACTTGATTGGCATTTGTAAAATTTGTTGATTACCCGATGAGGGTTTGGGAGACGACTAATGGGAGTTCTACTTCGAGGGTTTGAGCCAAGGTGGAGATTGTTGATTATTGGCTCAAACAAGTCAAAAGTGAAAAACAATTTTGGCTGATCGACTTTTCAAATGGGAATGCATTAATTATGGGTAGCTTTAGGCTTTGCCTATATTTTGAGTTGTTGGCTTCATTAATTGGCAGAGATGGGATAGCTGCATGTGGGAGACAAAAGGCATTCATTCATGGCTGACCTTTTGACTTGATTGGAGGCCTTTGACTGTTGGGTTCTTTGAAGAGCCACTATTTTTGGCTTTAAAAGGAGAAGAAGCCCAACATTCGATAGGAGAGCAGAGAGAAGTTGGCAGCAGAGAAAGTGAGAGAGGAAAAATAATAGTTGGGTAGCAAAACAATTTGTGGCTGTCGTTGGTTATTTTTCGCTTTCTCTAAATTGTACTCAATTTGTGATCCCTTTATATTCTTGAGTGTGTGAGCTTGGGTATATTTGGGGTTTGGGTTTTTGAGTGTTAAACACTATTGTATCCTCTCATTTGATTATAGTGGATTACTCCGTCTTCTTCAAACATGATGTAGGCATTGCCAAACCAGTATAAATCTTGGTGTTCTTGTTGGTGTTGTTTTGTTCTTTTTTATATCTCTCTTGCTAGTTGTTGTTTTATTTTCACTCACAGTTGGTTAGCGCTTCCGCACAACAGCATTGTCATGTTTACTAATCCATAATTGGAATCAAATTAAGGAGTTGAATCACGATTACAAATGACTCATGTGTTTACTTCACATTGAGGAATGAAAATGCAAGTGCAGTCCACAAACAATCAGTAATTCAACTCCTGATTTTGGAGGAATTAGATTCCAAGGTGGGATGTCGTATTTTAATTCCTAAAGAACTAAACCATTATGAATCCATTTTTTTGACCATTATATCCTCACACAATTTTAAAAATTCCAATTTTGTCAGCTACTTTAACCCAACAACAAGGATATTTTAGTAATCTAACTGGTTTGAATTCTGATTCATGATGATTTAGTAAACAACTTATAAGGAATCAATATCACTCTTACTCGATTTCATATGTTTTAGCAAACAATTTCAATGGAAATTTGGATTCTAACTCTCCTCAATCAAACTCCTCCTCAATTCAATTCCTTCTCACCTTATTATAAATTAGTAAACATGTCATAAGTTGAAAGAGTAAAATTTGAAATATAAACAATAAAAAGATAGAAATCACATTAAAATAAGGGGTGAACCCTTAAAATTGTTGATTTCTCTAGAGATACAAGAATAGTCGTATATTTTATTCTTCTCCCCAAAAAGAGGATTAAATAGTACACAGCCAAGTACAAGTATGGAAAGAAAATAAAGGCTAAAAGTCAACTCCTATGAGGAAGCCTCTAACTATGCTAATCCACTATTATGT
Source organism: Prunus dulcis (assembly GCF_902201215.1). Taxonomy (NCBI): domain Eukaryota; kingdom Viridiplantae; phylum Streptophyta; class Magnoliopsida; order Rosales; family Rosaceae; genus Prunus; species Prunus dulcis. Next base: position 1,799,884 of record NC_047654.1, on the reverse strand, counting down.
AAAATTAAGTATGTACAAGTCAACACTCCTCCTCAAGCTGGAGAATAGATATTTTGAATTCCCAGCTTGGTTAAAGAAGACTCAAACACCTTGCTAGAAACTCTTTAATAAGAATATCAGCAAGTTGATCATCAGTTTTCACGTAAGGAGTGCAAATTAATCCTCGTGATGATTTCTCCTTAATGAAGTGTATGTCAATCTCAATTGGTTCTATCATGTTGTACAGGGTTGTGAGCAATACTAATGGCTGCCTTATTGTCACAAAATAATCTCATAGGACCCTAAATAGGAATCCTCAAATCTTGAAATTACCCGTAATTTATTGAGTAAATAGCCTATTTTTCTACAAACACCGTATCTTACCGGTAAGTTATAAAATGCCTATATATCTGAGAACGCAACATCTTACGCGTAATTTATTGAGTGGAAAGACTATTTTTTCTGAAAACACCATATCTTACCGGTAAGTTATTGTGTAAAATGTCTATATATCTGAGAATGCATCTTACCTTTAATTTGTTGAGTGAATTTCCTATTTTTCTAAAAATACCATATCTTACCGGTAAGTTATAGCGTAAAATGCCAACATATATGAAAACGCAACATCTTACCAATAATTTATTGGGTAAATAGCCTTTTTTTTTTAAACACCATATCTTACTGGTAAGTTATTGTGTAAAATGCATACATTTATGAGAATACAACATCTTACCCGTAATTTATTGAATAAATAGCATATTTTTCTAAAAACACTATAAAGCGTATAATACCTATATATTTGAGAACGCAACATCTTACCCTTAATATTTTGAGTGAGTTGCCTATTTTTCTAAAAACACCATAACTTACCAGTAAATTATAGTGCAAAGTGTCTATATATTTGTGAACGCAACATCTTACCCTTAATTTAATGACTAAATAGCCTATTTTTCTAAAAATACCATTTCGTACTGGTAAGTTATAATGTAAAACGCCTATATATCTGAGAACGCAACATCTTACCCGTAATTTATTGAGTAAATAGTTTCTTTTTCTAAAAACACCATATCGTACCGCTAAGTTGTAGTGTAAAACGTCTATATATCTGACAACGCAACATCTTACCCGTAATATATTGAGTAAATAGACTATTTTTCTAAAAAACACCATATCTTATCGGTAAGTTATTGTGTAAAACGCCTCAACGCAATATCTTACCCGTAACTTATTGAGTAAATAGACTATTTTTCTAAAAAACACCATATCTTACCGGTAAGGTATTGTGTAAAATGCCTATATACCTGAGAATGCAACATCTTACCTTAATTTGTTGAGTGAATTTCCTATTGCCTATAAGTTGTAGTGTAAAATACCAACATATCTAAAAACGCAACATCTTACTCGTAATTTATTGAGTAAATAGCCTATTTTTTAAAAAACATTATATCTTATTGATAAGTTATTGTGTAAAATGCCTACATTTCTGAGAATGCAACATTTTACCTGTAATTTATTGAGTAAATAGCCTATTTTTCTAAAAATATCATATCTTACCGATAAGTTATAGTGTAGAATGCCTACATTTCTGAGAACGCAACATTTTACCCGTAATTGATTGAGTAAGTAGCCTATTTTTCTAAAAACACCATATCTTACCGGTAAGTTATAGTGTAAAATACCTACATTCCTATGAATGCAACATCTTACCCTTAATTTATTGAGTGAATTGTCTATTTTTCTAAAAATATCATATCTTACCGGTAAGTTATAGTGTAAAATACCTATATTTTTTTGAATGTAACATCTTACCGGTAAGTTATAATGTAAAATGCCTATATAACTGAGAACGCAACATCTTATCGGTAATTTATTAAGTAAATAGACTATTTTCTAAAAACACCATATCTTACCGGTAAGTTATTGTCTAAAATGCCTACATTTATGAGAATCCTACATCTTACCCTTAATTTTTTGAGCAAATAGCCTATTTTTACAAAAACATCATATCTTACCGATAAGTTGTTGTGTAAAATGCATATATATATATATATATATATCTATAAGAATGCAACATCTTACCCGTAATTTGTTGAGTGAATATATTATTTTTCTAAAAATATCATATCTTAGCGGTAAGTTATAGTGTAAAATGCCTACATTTCTGAGAATGCAACATCTTACCCTTAATTTATTGGGTAAGTAGCGTATTTTTTCTATAAATACCTTATCTTGCCAGTAAGTATCATATAAAATGCCAACATTTCTAAGAATGCAACATCTTGCCTGTAATTTATTGAGTAAATAGCCTATTTTGTCTAAAAACCTCATATCTTTCCGGTACGTTATAGTGTAAAATGCTTACATTTTTTAGAATGCAACATCTTACCCGAAATTTATTGAGTAAATAGCCTATTTTTCTAAAACCACTATATCTTACCGGTAAGTTATTGTGTAAAATACATACATTTCTAAGTATGCAACATCGTACTTGTAATTTATTGAGTAAATACCCTATTTCTTAAGAACACCAAATCTTACCGGTAAGTTATAGTATAAAATGCCTACATTTATGAGAATTCAACATATTACCCTTAATTTATTGAGTAAATACCCTATTTTTCTAAAAACACCATCTACCGTTAAGTTACAGTGTAAAATGACTACATATCTGAGAACACAACATTTTACCGGTAATTTATTGAGTAAATTGCCTATTTTTATAAAAACATAATATCTTACCGGTAAGTTATAGTGTAAAATGCATATATATCTGAGAATGCAACATCTTACCTATAATTTATTTTGTAAATTTCCTATTTTTTTAAAAACATCATATTTTACTGGTAAGTTATAGTATAAAATGCATACAATTCTGAGCACGCAACATCTTACCGGTAATTTATTGAGTGAATTGCCTATTTTTCTGAAAACACAATATCTTACCGATAAGTATGGTGTAAAATGCCTACATTTCTGAGAATGCAACATCTTACCCGTAATTTATTAAGGAAATAGCCTATTTTTCTAAAAACATCATATCTTACGGGTAAGTTATAGTGTCAAATGAATATATATCTGAGAACGCAACATCTTACCTTTAATTTATTGAGTTAATTGCCTATTTTTTCTGAAAACACCATATCTTATCAGTAAGTTATAGTGTAAAATGCCTATATATCTGAGAACGCAACATCTTACCGATAATTTATTGAGTCAATAGCTTATATTTCTGAAAACACCATATCTTGCCGGTAAGTTATTTCGTAAAATATAATGCAACATCTTACCTTTAATTTATTGGTTAAATAGCCTATTTTTCTGAAAACACTATATCTTACCGGTAAGTTATAGTGTAAAGTGCCTATATATCTTAGAATGCTATATTTTACCCTTAATTTATTGAGTGAATTGCCTATTTTTCTGAAAACGTCTTATCTTACCGGTAAGTTATAGTGTAAAACCGCTATATATCTGAGAACGCAACATCTTATCCGTAATTTATTGAGTAAATTACCTATTTTTCTAAAAACATCATATCTTACTAGTAAGTTATAGTGTTAAATGCATATATTTCTGAGAACGCAACATCTTAGTCGTAATTTATTGAGTGAATTGCCTATTTTTCTAAAAACACTATATCTTACCAGTAAGTTATAGTGTAAAATGATTTCATATCTGAGAACGCAACATCTTACCCTTAATTTGTTGAGTAAATAGCCTATTTTTCTAAAAACATCATATCTTACCAATAAGTTGTTGTGTAAAATGCATATATATATATATATATATAGAGAACGCAAAATCTTACCCGTAATTTATTGAGTGAATTGCCTATTTTTCTGATAACATCATATCTTACTGGTAAGTTATTGCGTAAAATGCTTATATATCTAAGAACCCAACATCTTACCAGTAATTTATTTTGTAAATTTCCTATTTTTCTAAAAACATCATATCTTACTGGTAAGTTATAGTGTAAAATGTCTATATATCTGAGAACGCAACATCTTATCGGTAATTGATTGAGTGAATTGCCTATTTTTCTAAAAACACCATATCTTACCAGTAAGTTATGGTGTAAAGTGCATGTATATCTGAGAACGCAATATTTTACCCGTAATTTATTGAGTGAATTGCCTATTTTTTTGAAAACAACATATCTTACCCGTAAGTTATAGTGCAAAGTGTCTATATATATGAGAACGCAATATCGATCAGGATTGTGTTCTCCATCACACAAAACATTGCACCCTAAAAAGTTTTTCAAACTCGCATCAAGGGCTATGGAGTCACTTCCACTTTAGTTAGGGCTATTCCTTTGAAACCAAGAGCCACCCAAATGATGTAGTGGAACCTAAAGCTAGGCTAGCTGAGCTAGTTATTCACTCCAGGGGGAAAGCCCCCTTCTGATGGTTGAGCTGGTAAAGCCCTTATGCTTGAAAAAAGTGAACCGGGTGTCGCATAGTGGCTGCCAAGAGAGCTTTAAACCTCTATCTTATACCTGGCAGGAGATGTAAATACTTACTTTCAGGTTATTGGCCTTTGGAAGGAGCAAAAATCATAGGATGCTAGCTAGATTAATTGGTAGATTAGAGCTCTTCTGTCTAGCCTCTTCATCTTGATCATTTAAATTCGGAGAACTTGTTTCACAGTGTAGGGGCTTCTCGCATGCGGGGATCAAAAGTTAAACCTTTGAGAGTTTCAGCTTTCAAGGGAAGTACCCAGAATGATAAATCTGGGATATTTGCCCTTCTCTAAATGTTTAGACTTGTAGAATAGAAATTTAAAAGAACACTTAACACAACAAAATCTTCTACTTATCTCCTATTGTTCCGATTTTATACCAAGTCTATTCCTTTCATATGGTTACAGATCGTATTATTCAAAATGAACTAAATTGTTTCCTCCCTAAGGCAGCCTCAAAGGCATTGGATTGGATGACTTTGAGACCCGATCCCTGTCTTGTTTATCAAGCTAGCTTTTCTTACCACTTGTACTCCCAAATTTATTTGTGAGAGCTCGGCTACTTTTTGGACCTTAATTCTCAATAAAAATGATGCACCCAAATTTTATTTTATTTTTTTGTATAATTGTAAATAAAATTATAATGAGAAAAATTAGGTATTAGACATAATTAACTTTACTAATTAGCATTTGAGACATTGGGTATTTTGGTTTGGGTTTTAATACTTAAGAAAAAATTGTTATTTTAGATTAGGCAAAAGAGAAGGCCCAAATTTGTTGGGCCAGTCTAAATTATAGAGATAAAATACAATTTTACCTTTTTTTCAAGAGCCTTTGCCAAAATCAAATATATCTCAAGAGTACATGGGACTCCGCTCTCTCTCTCTCTCTCTCTCTCTCTCTCTCTCTCTCTCTCTCTCTCTCTCTCTCGTCCAAAGGTCGCGACAAAGTGGCTGTGACTTCGTACGACGCATCATTGGCAGTGGCAAGATCCAGGGAGGAGGGCTAAGACCGAAGAAGATCCAGCGGAGGAGGACTAAGATCGGTGAAATTTTATACAGGTTATGCTTTGTAGTTTTGCAATACCGTTTGGAAATGGTTGATGCCATCATTGTCTATTTTAGAATAATTTTTGCAAGTCTATGGGAATATTACAACTGTTTATCGACTTAAATGTGCTTTGAACTTAGTTTTAGTACTTTGATCATGGCTTTGCCTTTTGGTTTCTATGCAAATATGAGCAGATGTTTTGTCATAAAATGTACTGCAATTTCCGTTTGTTGCAATTCTTGATAAGAAACTGTAGTGCAGTTTCCTGTTCCATATTTCAATTTTAGAATAATTTTTCCAAGTCTATGGGAATGTTACAACTGCTCATCCACTTATATGTGTTTTGAACTTAGTTTTAATACTTTGATCATGGCTTTGCCTTTTGGTTTCTTTTCACTTTTGAGCATATTTTTTTTTCATAAACTGCATTGAAGTTTCTGTTTGTTGCATTTTTTTATCAGAAGCTGCAATGCAGTTTCCTGTTCCATATTTCAATTTTAGAATAATTTTTCCAAGTCTATAGGAATGCTAGAACTGCTCATCGACTTAAATGTGTTTTGAACTTAATTTTAGTACTTTGATCATGGCTTTGCCTTTTGGTTTCTTTGCAAATTTGAGCAAATGTTTTCATAAACTGCGTTGCAGTTTCAGTTTGTTGCAGTTTCCGTTTGTTATAGTTTTTGATCATAAACTGCAGTGCAATGCAATTTCCTGTTCCATTTTCGTTTGTTGCATCTTGTTATAAGATTATATGACAGTGGAGATATATAACAAATCTTTTCTCAGATTAGGTTGACCACATCATTGTTGTAATCAACAACCACATCTTCCTCTTCTTCTTCTCCAGCTTCTTTTTTTGCTTTCCCTTTCTTTGTTTTCTTCTTTTGTTTTGTGTTGGCCTTTTCTTTCTTTGGTTTGTTTGCCACGACAATTTTCTTGTGTAATTCTTCTTCTACGAGACCTTTTGATGGTTTTGTTTTTGTGTTTTGTTTGTAATTTTTGTTTTTGTTTTTGTTTGTAGTTTTGGTTTTTGTTTTGGTTTTACTTTTTTGTTTTTATTTTTTTAATACAGTTTTTGCATGAATCTGTGTTGAAATAATTTTATTATTTATTATTTTTTTAATCGATGATTGTTTATATAAATATTGTGTAATTGAATAGATATCACAAAAACAAGTTTGGTGTAGTGGTTTGTGAGTGAGGCTTCCTCTTTTGAGGGTCAAGGTTCGAGTCCCTTTAATGACACAAATTCTTCTATTTTTTTAGGGTGGGCAATGGAGTTAGTGCCCAATTGGTTGGAGATGGGCGGCGGCAGGTGGCGGTGGTTGGCCGGTGATGGGCGGTGGCGGTAGGTGGCAGCGGCTGGTCAGCGGTGGTGGTAGCTGGTAGGAAGGGGGTTGACCGGCAGCAATGGCTGGCCAGTGGCAATTGGCCAGAACGAGGTTGGCCGGTGGCAGGTGGTGGTGGTTGACCGGCGACGGCGGCAGCTAGCCAGAAGAAGGTTGGCCGGCAATGACGGCTGTATCTGGCTGACGATGGTGGTAACTGACCGAAAGGGAGATTGCCGGAGGTGGACATGTGGCACAGTGTGCTTGCTTTTAAAGGAGTTGTAAAATTAGTACTACTTTTTGGTTTTTGGCCTTATTCTAATTAGGTGAAATTGTATTCCTATCTTCCAAACTAGTAAATTATAGACATCCACTCGAGCTCCCATAAGAGCATTGCCACCCATTTGCTATGGCAAAAGGTATGGGAAGGCAAGGGTAGGTACTATTTATGTGAATAGCACCTGCCATAGCAATTTTTTTTATGCATTCCGACCCATTGCCATAGCAACCCAAAGGCAACCACTATTTACATGAGATATGAGGAGAGGAATTTGTATCAATTTTGGCGTGGGAAGTGAAGAACATTGCTAGAATTTATAGAAAAAATATTTCTAAATATTTTAGTATTTTTTTTCCAAGTGCCCCTGACTTGCTCAATCGTCCCAATTTCAAAATTGTGAGTTTCAAACTGAAAAGTTACCCAATAACTCTAACATCTTGACAATCATACACCTAAAGTTCCATGAATTCTAAACACGTTAAGACTTATAAAACAAGTTGTTTGATGTGTAAATAATATGTCTAACCACCTTAAGCAATCACCCTTATTTAGAAAACTAGTTTTCATTTTTTAAAAGACAAAAAACGAAAAGTGTTATCAAACATGTTTTCAGTTTTCAAAGAAAGTCAAAGCAAAAACTGAAAACAAAATGGTTATCAAACGGACTCATAACTAGCAGATTTGTCTCTCCAAAGTTGTTGTATTCAACAATTTATCTATTTTGCTTATGTCAAGTGTTTTTCTAAGAAGCACTTGAAATTCTTATGAAAATTTTAAATATTTTTATAATAAAAGTGTTTTTGTGAGAAGCATTTATAAGCATAAGTGCTTTCTAAAGAATCCTAAGTGTTCATTTGGCATTACTTATTTGGGGTGATAAGTGATTTTAAAAAAAATTTGGGAAGCTCAGCCCGTTTGATAAACTATGAGAAAATCATTTATTATTAAAAATTGCTGTAAGAGAATGCTATAAGGAAAAGCAGCTAAAGAAGTGCTTTCATTTTCTAATTATACAGAAATCAATTTTGAAGAGGGGTTGGGTTTAATGATTATGTGACAATTATTTTCTAATTATGTAGGAATCAGTACGAACAACACTTAAAACAAAAAGTTTACCAAACGCCAAACTGCTTTCTCTTACATCTGATTTCTCTCACAGCAAATCTGAAGTGATTATTTTCATAGCACAGCAATGCCAAACTGGCCTAAATAAGTAAAATTACATTTGAAGGACTTGATTGGTACTTAAATAAAATTACAAGATTAAATTGTCACAATTTAAATGACAGTTATTAAAGTGGAAAATGAATGACAAAAAAAAAATGTAATTTGAAAAAAACAAAACAAAACAAAACCCAATCAGAGCCGTCCAAATGAGAGGGCAGGTGTTTTAAAAGCCGAAGGAAACCCTAGTTCAGCAGTCAGCCTGCAGGTGCTCTGTTCATAGCCGGTAACGTTCCCTACTTCCATTCTCTCTCTCTCTTTGATTCCGCAGTTTACTATACTGATCTATGCAGTTGTATCATTGTCCGTTGCGTTTATGAGCAAATGTTATTCAAATTGATTTCTAATGGGTATATCCAAGTGGGTATAGAAGATTTATATCCATTTGATGTCGGTATGATGTAATCTGGTTTACCACGTCAATTAGTTGTGTGGAGCCATTGTCAAATTCCCCTCTGCTTGTTAGTGCAATTGAAGTTTAAGTTTTTCATTGGTGTGGTTGATGCCTGGTGAAAAACTTATGCTTTTGTATTATATTGATCACTGTTTGAGGATAATAGTTTTTCGAACTTGGATTCTCAAACACTTCTAGTGTTGCAATTTGGGTTCTCTAACTTCTGTTGTATGCCGGTTCTAAAAACAATAACAAATTTTTAAATGTGGCAACTTTTTTTGTTTTTTTGTTTTTGGCAAGTTAGAAAATGTGCAAGCTGAGTTTCTTTGTTGTGAACTCTCAAGCATTTTTATTGATAAAATGCCAAGCTAATAAACAAAAATTGCAGAACCCATTTCCCTTTTAACTCAATTGAAAAACAGTATGGCTATTTGTAATTTATTTCCCTTTGTCTCTGACCATGTCCACTAGCTTTTGAATGGGTATGTGTTAATTGCAATTGCTTTCTTAGTTTCATGTTCATACAACGGCTTGTATTTTATGTTGTTTTTGCCTGCTTTAAAACTGTTTCTCTTAATCTTTGTGCTGTTTCGTACCCTTCTTTGTTACATGTTTGGGATGATATGTAAAAGAACTGAATGTGCATTGCTTTATTTTGAAGTCCCTTGTTCAAACCCCTATTGCAGGTAAGTCATGGTGAAGCACAACAATGTCATTCCTAGCTCGCACTTCAGAAAGCATTGGCAGAATTATGTGAAAACGTGGTTTAATCAGCCAGCGCGTAAAACACGGAGAAGAAAGGGTAAGAAATTAGATATTCAATTGATTATTACCTTACCTCTAATGAAAAAATATTTGATTACCCAATCTTTGTTAATTTTGTTTATTCCTTTCATTGTTTGGGTTAATCAGATATTCTTATTACTTTTTTCTTCTCTATGTTGGTTGATACCATCTCCAGCCCGTCAAGAGAAAGCTGTGAAGATTTTTCCTCGCCCTACATCTGGACCACTGCGACCTATTGTTCATGGCCAAACGTTAAAATACAATATGAAAGTAAGATCTGGCAGAGGATTTACTCTTGAAGAACTGAAGGTGAGACTATTGTTTTTGATATAATTGTTGCTTATCTCAAAAAGGGAAGGGAAATTTCTAGTGCTTGTCATGTTAATGTTTTGTCTTAGTAGGGTACATGGTTCTGCATATACTAAAGTTTAGTTATAACAATGTTTGTTTCGGTTAGTAATGGATCCTCGAATGAGGTCTAGGGAATCCATATAAGAAACTATTATCAACGTTCGGAAACTTGTGGTTTCAACAGTTTTTTATACCCCTTTTGCCTTTAATTTGAATTTTTCTGATAGGATGAATGGAGTTTCCTACAGTTTTTCTGCACATTCTGAATATTACCCATATTCAGGAAAATGTTGGAATTATGGATTGCTCGCTTATCCTTTGCTTTGATGTATTTGTAATCTATTACAGGCTGCTGGTATCCCGAAGAAGCTTGCTCCAACCATTGGCATAGCTGTTGATCATCGCCGCAAAAATCGATCTCTAGAAGGTCTTCAAGCAAATGTTCAGAGGTTGAAAACATACAAGGCCAAGTTAGTTGTCTTCCCAAGACGTGCACGGAAGTTGAAGGTAATAATATTCTTTTAATATATTCAACATGTATATAGAGTGTGATATTCTTGTTGTTGCTATCTGTATGCAAGTTGCAACCTTTAATTGCATAAACTTCTTGTGTCTTAGGCTGGCGATTCAAGTCCTGAGGAGCTTGCCAATGCTACCCAAATTCAAGGCCCTTACATGCCCATTGTAAGGGAGAAGCCAACTGTTGAGCTTGTGAAGGTTACAAATGATATGAAGGCATTTAAGGCTTATGACAAGCTACGCGTTGAGCGTATGAATGAACGTCATGTTGGTGCGAGACTGAAGAAAGCTGCCGAGGCAGAGAAGGAAGAAAAGAAATAGGTGGAGTACTGAGTTTATTAGTCTGCCATCGGCAGGTGTTAAATTTTGGTTGGAATGTTGAGAAATTTCATCTGTCCATCATGCATTTGAGTATTTGGATTTTAACAATTATCTTAAGAGTGCTGCTGTTACTTTTGGTCCTTGATTGAGTTAGTCTCTTGGGAGTCCGAGTTCATTTCCTTTCGTTATGGTTTTATTGAAGAGAAAACCTCTACTCTTCAAATCGTTCGAGTTCTCCATTCAGTGTCATAAACAAATAAATATATGATTTGGGCCAAAAACTTCAAAAACAATTTTCAGATATGCATACAATCCAAATTTAATCTTGGTTTCAAAACTAGTTTTTGAATCATGAACGGAAGCAAAAGCTAAACATGATGAGAAGTGATCGTACTGTTTAAGCTAAAGCACTTATGTTTTGTACAACCACCACCGGATTTGCAATGCTTCTGTTTCTTGTGGTGTTCGATTTGTTTCTGTTGAAAATTTGGCTGGCAATTTCTAGGTTTTGGAGGAAGCCAATCTAGAGTTCAACAATCTGCATAACAAGCCAACCTGGGACGGTTAAAAGGGGCTAATCCAAGTGGGTTTGATTCACAATTCTGGTTTAAAAAGTTATGCAGGCTACATCCAAACCAACAATTGGTCCTGAGATGTATGTCTAACCTATATTTTTTTCAATGGTACAAGTGATAGTCTAAATTTAATCTAATTTACCGAGAGGAAGACTAAAACTTGGATGAAAGGAGGCGTGTTCACTGCTCTTAACCAAATGGTCTAACCCACGTCAACCATGTCTGACCCAAGTGTAAAATAGACAAATTAGACAATTTATAGTTTCAATTTTGAGATGTGGGAAAGTTCGAGAGAATTGCAATAATGGAGTTCACAATGGTAGCAGAGAGAGAAGTGGATTTCCGGTGTTGGGGGTGTGGAAAGATAATAGCTTGTTTTTGGTCGAAAGGAAAGATAATAGCTTTGCATATACTAGAATTGAATAATGATAATAAAATTTGTCGTACAAGCGATGTGATATAATGCATGCAATATATTTTTTATTTATAATAAATATATTCAGATATTTCTTTTAGGTAGATAGATCATAGAAGGGCATCAAAAGGTGGTTAGTTGTTACACCTAAAAACGTTAAGACCCATAAAAGCCTACCTGCATATGGGACCTCTCTGTTTTATTCTCACCTCTCACTCACACCACCATCTTGAATTAATATCACACGGAATATGCTTTCGTAAGGGGAAGAATAATATATATAAATATTAAAAAAATATTATAACTAGTAACACTACAATCTAATTCCAAATTTTTTTAAGAAATTTTTTTTATAATGTGAGTTCAGATATCAAGAGCTTCTACATTGAGGATTTTAAGTTAACGGCTTTTAATCTCAAGTATTCATTATACGTGTTAGTGAGTTTAATATGCATCGTACATGAGATCAAATAATTAAAATTAGAACCTTACCATGAAATCCTCAACCGAGCATTTCCCTCAAATATCATGTACAATTGTTGTGAAAAAAAGAAAAAAATTTATTTGTTGGGAAAGACATTTTATTAAAATAATGTCATAAGATATGTATAATGAATAACCAGAATCTATACCCAAAAAAACGTGACAATCAAGAACAAGAAAAGCACCACATTCTAATTTTTTTTATTTATTTATTTAAAACTTGAGAGAACCAAAAAGCCCAACCAAAAAAAATAAAAACAAAAAAAAACAAAGAAAACAAATCACGCCAAACGTTGCGTGGCTTTTATTAATAATAGACGACGGGACATTAGAATCAGAGACTGCTTATATATCATCACCTCGATTCCACCACCACACACGCATACGGCACTGCGACTCCGTACGTTGAACCAACAGCAGATTCAATCTCGCAGATCGAGCAAATGGGTTTGAAGGTATTCTCTTAATTCTATTCCGCTTCCATTGTTTTCAATTTTAATCTGTACTTACTGAGAAAATCAGCGTTTCTGTAGGTTCTGTTTTGGTTAATTTTTCTTCTACTGTAGTGAAATTAGTTCAGATCTGTATCTAATATGTTGGGTTTTGAATCTGTTACTCTTTTTGTTTAATTGGTGAAGAATCAGCAAGAATTATAGTTAATTGTAGTGGGTTCTCTTCGTTTTCTCTGTTTTGGACTGTTGATCTTCATTTTGGTTGAAGTTCTTGATCTACATATCATGGATCAGAGCTTCAGTTCAGATCCAGATGGTATTATCAAAATGCAAATCCTATGGTGAGGTTTTTCACTTCTTTTCATTACATTCTGGTTGCATGTTTTCTTTAACTGAACATAGGGAGAAGAAATGTCGAAGATTTCCACTACCTACCTATCAACTTCCCAATAATTATTTTAAGAAAATGTCATCTAATAAACTTTTCTGCTTATGATATTATGATATTAATTAGGTGAATAAACTTCCCCATAAACTTTGGACTTTGGAACTGCATGTGTATCATCAGTCACTCCTAAACTTTATCGTGTAAAGAAGCTTTGTATGCTCCCAAAATTATGCATAGCATATGTTAATTTTGGAGTTGTGAGTTAGCGTTCTACACCTTAGCAAGAGTATGGCTTTATGATTCGTGATTTAGCTTGTTATTTAGTACCTGTGAAAAGTTGCAAATTTGAACATAGGTCCGAGGCATACCTGGTTAGTAGCTGACAGAATCTTCACTTGCAATGAAGTAAATTTTATTTTTATTTGCCGAATTATTTCGTTGCTCCATTGCTTTTATGAATTACAGATGGTTAGCCTAAGGGGAAATTCAAATGTTTTTGTAGTTCTTGGCATCAATGCTTTTATAGTTTCCTTATAACTTAGGTCTTTATGTTTTTATTTGGAATGATGATGATTAGTTATGTTCTGAATCACATTTGACTGGGATGGGGTCTTGCAGGAGGAGTTTGATGAGCATGCTGAAAAAGCCAAGACTCTTCCAGAGTCAACAACCAATGAGAACAAGCTCATCCTCTATGGGCTGTACAAGCAAGCCACTGTTGGTGCAGTGAACACCAGTAATTATAATGCTCCCTAAATTTATCATTAGTCCACTTTTTTTTCATTCTCTCATTGCTTTACAAACTAGAGATAGTTAACTGTCCGGTCCTCTAAATTTTCGCTTCATGTTTGTTCCTTTGTGGCTGACTTGCAGGCCGCCCGGGAATATTCAATATGAGGGACAGAGCAAAGTGGGATGCATGGAAGGCTGTTGAAGGTAATACTTCTGAGCAAATTGATTTTTACCGTTTCATGTCAATCTTCTTTTACTCTAGCATAATTCTGAATTTTTTTTTAACCTTCGTGGCAGGGAAATCCAAGGAGGAAGCCATGGGAGACTATGTTACAAAGGTGAAGCAGTTGCTGGAAGAGGCTGGAGCTTCTACTTGATGTTTTCCTGTGGTGTGCCGGATTCAAAATAAACTTTGTATTTTTTCGCATTGGTACCCTGTTATATCTAAATTTGTGTGTGATTCATCTATGATTTGCTTTAAGTAGATATGATCTTAGTAAATGGTTCCCTAGATTAATTTGCAGAAATACTACCTTACAAATTGCCACCTATAAATGTAGGGGTAGACAACACTTGAACTCTGATCATGGAGAAAGACTTCTTTGAAACGGGGATAGCACTAGTTGCAACTAAGTGTTTCTCCTGATTCTTGGGGTAGAGGACATTCGAACTCTAATATAGGGTGTAGGGGTGAACTTCCCACCACTAAAGCTCCAAGTATCCGCAACGTACGTGACTTGTTTTTAAGGACTCTTGACATATCATAACAAATGAGAGCCCAAACCCTCAAAAAGTCCCCACATGCTATTCCATTACCCACTCTGAAAACTGGCAAATGAACAAAATGCATCTCTAACGTAATATATAAATTTTTTAGTGCTTTAAGTGAAGTCAACGAACTTAAGATAAATTCTCATATGTGAAACCAAAATATTTGTAGAGACCTCAAATCTTAACATGGACAAAGTTGTAAGAGCCCTACGATAATTTTAAGAAACATACAATATGACTTGCGTTTTGATATGTGTGTCTTTATGAGACTAGTCCTCGACATATTTAAGATTAATCAACAGATTTTCAAGCCAAAAAAAGAATGGAACGAAAAGGAAAATAGACAACATATACAGATGCTACCATAAACAAAGTGGAATGAGGACATCGAACCGCCACCCTTATGGCTTGGATCAGGATACTTACAAAAAGAGTAGACAATTTGGTGGACAGATTTGAATTCAAGTATAGAGATTTATTGAACAAAAGGATACCTAGAAATATAGTATTCCCTTACGCGAGAAGCACCGTCTCTGGCCAAAATACCTTCAAGATCTCCAATAATTCTGGCCAACCATATCTCCAAATTTCTCTGGATGTCTTTGAAGTTGTTTCTAATGGAATCCAAAGACCGTCGAGTGATAAGTTTGGCCTGGTTCCCCACCTCACCCCCATAATAACTCTTCCCAATCTCTGTTTGTACTGCCATCAGCTTCTGTGCAGTTTCTGATGCACGTTGCTGAAGTCTAAATGATTCAAGTAAAAATTCTGTTTGTCTTTGCGTACGAAATTCTGGACTGAGTGTGGGTTCAGAGGGATCACTATCCTGCTGTTAAAACAAGACAATTTTGTGAACACAACAAAAAATTAAATCTGTCAACTACCTCTGGAGACAATTGCTAAAAGTTCCAAAAGTAAAAACAGATGCAAGTAACAAAAAAGACAGTTCAGGTATAATTCATGACCAAGAACTGGAACTTGATATGATAAGGGGCAATGAACTACCACAGAAATATTTATATTTCAATTTTTATGAATTGCTAATTTAATTAATTTCAAATAAGTCGTATCTTCTTATTGGTAAAAAAAAAGCTGAGGTTATAATCAAAAGTTAGATTAGGCATGGATAGACTAAATGAAATGTCATTTTTTTGCATATGTTTACAAAGCACTTTCCAAATTACCCCACATTTAGAATTACACAAAAAAGACTATTTTTCTCAAAGAAGTCTACATAGAAAAACTAGAATATCGTAAGAAGAGTTCTTTAATCAGTTGCACATTTGGGAATCAAAAACTCGTTAATTTCACAGGCATTTTGAAATAGTGGTTTATTAGATCTCAAATTTTAACAAAGGATTGTTCGGTGCTAGCAGCAATAACTAAGTACATGATGATTAATTAAGGGTAATGACTTCCCCACTCCAATTTTATCCACTTACACTCCTTTTTTAGTTATAAAATGGAGTGTAAGTGGATAAAATTGGAGTGGGGAAATCACCACTCTTAATTAAAATATGTGTATGCTTAACTAATTGGTGGGTTGAATAATAGTCAGAGCCACAGGACCTTGTCAACTTCCCAATATAACAGGCATTGACGGCAAATCTCTTGTAACCTTAATAACTTTTCACTATAGCACACATCAACAGGAATGCTTGCATATTCAGACATATTGTAAGGCAGAAGCTTCATAATAACAAAGCATTTTGCTTCACATATACACAGAACTCTCTTTTCTTTCTTCTCCTTTTGTGTTTACTTCTCTTTCTATTGTACCTTCTTTTGTTAATATTTGGGTTTTCTAAACGAAATAACAGACCAATAAGATGATAAAATAGCATAAAACAAGGGAGATCAAACATTACCATTCTTCTGCACAGATCATCTATCTTCCCTGCAAGAGCTTGATACCTCTTGGCCTGCTTTCTCATCAATGAAGGTACCTTGGAAAGATCACTGTTTCCAATATTTTCCAAATTTAGCAATTCTTGTTCAAGTAATTTTAGTTTAGAGGATACTCTGGTCGATTCACCATCTAGCTTCCAAGGGGACTCCCTTCTAGGCGAGAAAGACATGTTGATCTCTCATTAGCTACAGAGTTTTAATTAAATGCCTCAGAAATTATCAGTATATAGAATGTTAAATATACACCTTGGTACAAAATGCTTCATATGATACAATGGTTCAAGGGACTCATACTGTACATCCTGCAAAAGGATGAAAACGGATCAAACACATTAAATATCTTACCAGTTTAATCAATTAGGCAAATATTTAAATAAAAAAAGTTCAAAAAATGGCCTTAATAAAGAAATCCTATAGAAACAAAGTTAACTAATCTGCCTTTTTTAAAGAAAAATAAGTATGTAAATTTAAATAGTACAAGTGGTATTCACACCAGCAATGTGGTGAAAGAAGATCACATGGAATCTCTTTTTAATAGGTCCCAATTAGATCACATGGAATCACTTTTTAATAGGTCCCAATTAAGTTTGATGGCTCAGATGGTCCAACATGTCTAACCCATTTCTAAGGAACAAAAGAACAATAAATTGTTGCCACTTGCCACATAGAAAAAGGAATGCTGTCCGAAAGAAGTTAAAATTTTATCGAAAAAAAAAAAAAATTGAAGACACAATAAAGAAATAAATTTAAAGAAACACAAGGGAAAAGGAGAAGACATAAATTTCTTTTTTCATTTTTCTAAAAGCTACAATAGTTCATCAAATTATTGGCAGAGAATATGGGTGTTGAACTTATTACAGCCATAAGTCACCTATCTCCTACAGAGGCTAAAGACTATATGCCAAGTCACATAATTTTTGGATAACTATTCACTTTACATATGGAAACAACACATGCCTTCCAAAATGCAACTTGTTTGCTAGTGCTGAAGAAGACAATGGACCTGTGTCTTACCAAACGCTTTGACTCGTTTTTTAAATAATGTTAAGCTAAGATGCTAATAATGGCTTTCGCTTCACTCAATTGCTGTCTTTGTTCATGTAAACAGCAAATAAGTTTTGGTGATGATTGGTGAGCTAGACACATCAACATCACAATCAAACACACAATGACCAAAGCAAAATATAATGGAAATTTTTTTGAGTCTTAATTGAAACAAAATTTACAAACATTGAAAACCCAATAAGTGAAAATGGAGGCTAACCTGCCAGAGCTTGGAAGCATCGGCCACCAAGTGGGAGTCAAAGCCAAAGGCAATGGCATTGTCGTACACATTCACATCATCCTTGACTTGATGTTGTTGTTGTGGTTGGAGGAGGCCAAAGTGGTCGTCTTCTTCAGCCTCACCGCCTCTGCTGGCCATGAACCCAATCATGTCGTCCCTCTCCCCAACCTCTCTCTCCAAATCTTGAATCCTAGCGCTCGACTCGTCCTGGGTTTTCTCCAACTCCACAATCCTTCCATGGAGGTGAGCAATTTCTTGGTGGGCCGCGTCGATCTGGTTCAGCAGCCGCTTCTCCTCCGCCTGCCAAGCGTTGCGGTGGCTGGCGAAGATCTCCACAACCCTTGCGTTGGCTTTCGAGTCCTCTTTTCTTCTCGATCTCATCTGTCTCACTTGTTCTTCCGCTTGCCATAGCCTCGCAGAGAGCTCGCTCACTTGGGTCTGTAGCTCTTGGAACTTGGTTGGAGCTAAAGCCAAGAAAATGCCCAAGCTCAGACCAAGGTACGAGCTCATAAGCTTCTTCAAATCGTCTTGTTCATCTTCTTCTACTTCTTGTTGTTTGGGTCTGTTTTGAGGCATGACTGGTACGGAGAGAAAAGTACAGAGAGATGGGAAAGGGAACTTTGGGTTTTGCTTGGGAAGTGAGTCGCTTTTGGGTTTGTGTGAGTGTTTGTTTGTGACTCTGAGAGGAAGGTTTTTGGTGGCCTTGGTCTTCTGGGCAGAAAGAGGGAAGAGAGGGAAAAAGGAGAGCTTTTGGGTTTTGGAACTGTGTGAGTTTGGGAAGCGAGTCGCTTTTTGGTGTGTCACTGTTTGTGAATTGGGGAAAGGAACCTTTTTCGCTTTTGGGCAGTATACCCTGCGTTTCTGGGATTGGGTGTAGCCGTATAGGACATGAAATTTGTCTCTATTACGGGTCGGCATTCAAACCGAAAACGAAAACTGGAAAACCCAGCGGAATTGGGCCGGAAAAAATCGAAAAAAATTGGATTGACCAAATACTGGACAGGACTTTCAATTTCGGTTTTTGTCCTAAAAACATTGGATCGAATTGAACTAAACTGGTTTTGTATTTTTAAATTTTTTAATAAAATATTTAAGTCAAATGCTAAATTTATAAGCCCATAAATAATCTGTCCTCTATTCCAACTCCAAATCACATTTTTAGGCCCAACCACCTCAATGTGCATGCAGTTGGGCCATTTGTGAATTTTTAAGCCCAAAAAATAACATTTTTAGTTGGGTTTTATAAAAAAAAATTCAAAATAAAAAATAAAATTCCGGTCCAAAACTGAAATAATTGGAAACAAGACCAAACATCTAGCATGGCGTGCGTCAATGTTTGAAGAAATCAATGCCTTGCTGAGAAATCAGACTTGGTCTCTTGTTCCTCCATCTCCCACACATACTCCATTCGGTTGCAAATAGGTCTTCCGCATCAAGCATCACTCTGATGGCTGTATTGAACGCTACAAGGCCTACCTAGTGGCTAAGGGATTTCATCAACGCCCTAGCAATGACTACTTTGAGACCTTCAGCCCTGTTGTCAAACCAGCCACAATTTGCACTATTCTCAGTCTTTCTATTTCCCGCCGGTGCTCCTTAAGGCAACTCGATGTCAAGAATGCCTTTCTTCATGGGTTCCTTCAAGAAGATGTATATATGGTCCAACACCCTGGTTTTGTGAACCTTGCTCATCCCTCTCATGTTTGTAAACTTCACAAGTCTCTTTATGGCCTCAAACAAGCTCCGCGTGCATGGTTTAATTGTATCAACACCTTCCTCTTATCCCTTGGTTTTTCAAGAAGTTTGGGAAACTCTTCACTTTTTATCTTTCAGCAGGGATCCCACACCATCTTTCTCCTCTTGTATGTTGACGACATTGTGATTACTGGCAGTGATTCCTCTCTTTTACAAAATTTTATATATCTTTTGAGCTACCAATTTGATATCAAGAACCTTGGTCCTCTTAGTTACTTCTTGGGTTTACAAGTTGTTTCTCATGATGGTGCTTTTTATCTCAATCAACTCAAGTATGTTCCTAATTTGTTACACAAGAGTAATCTCATACATGCCAAGCCCGCTTCCACTCCTCTTGCGGCCAAGTCTGTTCTAACTGCCAGTGATGGTGACTTGCTCGCTTCTCCCGCAGAATACCGTGAACTTGTGGGGAGTCTTCAGTACTTCACCCTTACCCCCCCAGATATTTCCTTTGCGGGCAACATTGTGGCTCAGTTTATGAGCTCTCCTCGCTCTCCTCACATGGTTCTTCAAGAGGATTCTAGGCTATGTTAAGGGCACCATTGACTTTGGCCTCCATTTTACACCCAAAGTCCTTCCACTAGTCTCATCGTTTACTCATATGCCAATTGGGCTAGGTGCCCAGACTCTCGCCGTTCGACAACTGGCTACCTCATCTACTTGGGCTCCAATCTTATTTCCTGGTGCTCCAAAAAGCAGCAAATAGTTTCGCGCTCCAGTGTGGAATCTGAGTACTATGCTCTTGCTCATGCCTGCGCCGAATCTTCTTGGCTCTGTTCCAGTTCTCATGCATTGTGACAATATCAACACAACTTATATGGTGGCAAACCTGGTATTCCATGCTCATACTCGCCACATTGAACTTGACTCCACTTTATTCGCGAGAAGGTGGCCCTTGGGAGTCATCAAGTCTGCTTCATCCCCTCTGTTGATCAACTTGCGGATCTTCTCACTAAACCACTTCACAAGCCACGCCACCATCTCTTATGTTCCAAACTTGTTCGTCCAAGGCAGCTCAGTTTGCGGGGGGCTGTTAAACCACATGCACTCATCAATGAAGAAGAATTTGAAACGGATTCTTCTTAATCACAATAGTTGACTTGCTCTCTAAATATTTTGTATTTACTATCATTCAAGGTTTTTACCGTTTATGTCTTTATTGTAGTACAATTATAAATATTAGAATATTTACACAAAGAAATACAATCAGAATTCAAACTTCTATAACAACTGACTACTGCTACAAGAATTATTCACACAGTACTTTCGAAAAAACAAGAACGTTAAAGGCTTTTGGGAAATACAGGCATCTAATAAACGAACATTTTACTGCAAATAAAATAAATATCCACTAAGAAAAATGTTTAGAAATAGCAAACTATAAATAAAAAAATTTTAAATTTTTTTAAAAAATAAAAAATAAAACTGTAGTTAAAATAAGCTAAGATCATTACAGCTCGTGATAATGGGTCATTTGTTGATTGTCATAAATCAGTAATGCGTATTCTGGAGGGGTCAGCTGTAGCACCAGCTCCTGTTCTACATCTGCCAGTACACTTGCATTATTTTTAGATGCAGCCCTGTATATTCTCGCAAGTACAGTGCTTTCTAATTCTAACGGACTAGGGGATGCTTAGTTCATGAAAGAGAGCTGTACAGAATATCAAAAATATATAGCCAGAATAGAGGCGCATAAAATGGTTTTTCACCTAAAGCATAAATCAAGCAAATCATCTGAGAAAGGTCCATTAGTTCTTATTTGCATATAAAGTCACACATACAAGTCTGTTATATAGTGTGCGCAGGAGAGAATGATATGACATCTCTGTTGCTAATTTGTATACTAGCAGAAGCTAGAACTTTTAGAAGTTAAATTTTTGTTTAGGCTAGTGTGACTGAGATTTTAAAAGCAACTTAATGTATTTGGGTATTGGTCGAATTCAAGCTGGTTCCTGCATTCCATTATTGCAACTCTTACAAGTTTTGGTAATGTTGAACTAATGCCATGCAACTGCAGTGCCCTCGCTTCATATAATCTATAATCGGTTGAACTAATTAAATAGGTGACGCCGTGAACAAATTACAGACTTGATATGAAGTAATTAAAATAATTGCCAAATTTGCTCCAGTATTGTAAATTTCCTTGTTTTAGACTTTCTTGTATTTTCCATATTTTCTCCAAGATTTGCATCTAAGAATATAGCAGAGCATAACAGCACAGAAGTTGGAACTTTATCAATCGCGTTTTAGAGGCTTTGTCACGAAGGCCTTTGTAATCAGTATTACATTGCAAGACAAGACCGTAATACAATGCTCCCAAGTAAGACAAGACGATCGAAAGAAGCATTTTGGACGATGTAGACCCGGAGTCCAATCTTATCCTAGTTGCTTTCTAATCAAACAGTGCCACCAACCCCATGGGGTATGAGTAATTTGGAGGCAACACAATCGTGCTTAGTAGCCCACTCAAATGCACCCTTTACAATTTGAGTGCATATAAAATGCACATTTCAGGATTGAACCTTTTTTGCTTATGCAATTAAGCATATGAAATGCACCCTTTACATTCTTGCAAGTGACAACAAAGATTTAGGCAGTTCAGCTCTAACGTCTATCAACATGAATGTTTCACTAGTTGAAGAACTAATGGGTTGCCTATTGGACTGTGAGCCAGGTCTTTAGATTTTTGGAAAATGGCCAAGTTGTGGAAAATAGCCAGTTCAGATTTTGGGAAAATGATGAAAGTACGGGTACAAATAAATAGAAAAAAAAAATTACTTTAAAACGTGTAAAAGATATCACAAACTTAATTTACATAAGTTAAACTTTATCAATCGCATTTTAGAGGCTTTGTCACAAAGGTATTTGTAATCGCTATTGCAATGCAAGACAAGACAAGACGATCAAAAGAAGGATTTTGAACGTTGCAGACCCGGGTCCAATCGTATCCCAGTTGCTTTCTAATCAAACAGCGTCCACCAACCCCATGGGCATTTTAGTAACTAGGATGGTTTTTATTCCAACACAATTCAGCATCACTTTCATTCTAAAATCGAGTCCCGCTAAAGGATGAGAGTTCGTTCTTTGGTTACTCGGTGACGAAGACGACGTTTGGGTAACCAGATTTTTCCTTGCCCCTTTTTCACTCTCTCACTACATCCGCCATTCTTCCTCTGGCCCTCTACCACAATTTCTTTTTCTTTTCTCTCTGCACATAAACCCTAACACCTAAATACTCAAAATTGAAGAATCAACCCCTAAACCCTAAAGACTCAAACCCTTAACACCTAACGTTCAAGCACTGATTATTGTTAGGGTTCTCTTTTTTGTTTTGAGTGAAATCTATTTGTCTTTATTGTATGACAGTATGACTTATACATTGTCTTTTTGTGTTTGATTGATTTTTCAGGCAAAATTTGGAGAAGGCTTTACAAAGAAATCATAGCTTCAAACAGTTGGCAGTTCAGGTAATTTCTTGCATATAAAAGGTTATTGAGCTGTGTAGTAGTAAAGGGAAGAAACAAGAGGATTATACTTATATTTACAGGTTTTATTTTGTACTGGGTGTAATTATTGAGATCTCTTGAAAGCTTGACTTGATAGATTTAAGATTTTATTTCTTAACCAAGGTTAAATTATGGATCCTAATTCATGAAAGCAGGTTACGGAAGTACCCATATCGCATAGGGCTTGAAGCATAAAGCATTTTCAATAGTCATTAGCACCCCCTTAAAAGAAATTTTCCGCACCCAAGTAATATGTAGTATCATATCTCTTTCCCTTGTCATTTATTGTTAGCTGCATTGGATAAATAGATCTTGTTTTTATTTTTATTTTAGAAAATTAGGGTTAGGGTATCTTTCCTTGATCGAGTTTTATTATTTTTCTTCTTAAACGCGCATCAACAAATGTTCATTGAGAGGCAAGGGTCAAAGCGAAACCATTCACCAATAGAAAAGGAGAAACCACTCTCAACCCTATTTGTTTTAGCCATATGGCAGGGACATCAGAGAGACAGAGAAGCGGAATGGCATCGGACGAGAAGCTGGGGCGGGTGACTTCGGACGGAATAGAGCCAATTACGAGCTTTGATGAGATGGGGCTCAAGGACGATGTGCTTCGAGGCATCTACCAATACGGCTACGAGAAGCCCTCCGCCATCCAGCAACGGGCGGTCAGGAGCATTATTGGGGGACATGATGTGATAGCGCAAGCGCAGTCGGGTACCGGCAAGACCTCCATGATTGCCCTAAGCGTTTGCCACCTGGTGGACACCTCCTATCGAGACGTTCAAGCGTTGATATTGTGCCCTACGAGGGAATTGGCGGCACAGACTGAGAAGCTGATCTTGGGGGTTGGAAACTTCATAAACATACAAGTGCATGCTTGCGTTGGAGGAAAAAGTGTGGGTGAGGATATCAGAAAGCTTGAGCATGGAGTTCATGTGGTTTGCGGAACTCCTGGTAGAGTCTTTGACATGATCAAGAGGAGAACTCTGCGCACTCGAGCCATGAAATTATTAGTTCTTGTAAGGTTCTCACACCTTCTCTTCTTCCTTAATTAATTTTCCTTTATGTTTTAGTTTCTTAATTTTTTTAATCTTGATTTGGTTTTTCAGGACGAGTCTGATGAGATGTTAAGCAGAGGGTTCAAGGATCAGATTTACGATGTCTACCGATATCTTCCACCGGAGCTCAAGGTTTTCTTTCTCTTGGATTAATCTCTTATTAGTACTAGTCTTGTCCCCTCATTTGCTTTTGTGAGTTTGAGAAATTCATTTGTTCGTTGATTAATGCCCTATAGTATGTATTCAGTATTATTGACAATAGCAGCTCGATACAATAAGAGTTGCCCAATTTAAATTCATAGTGTTTCGTACGTTCTTTTCTCGCGTGTATCAATCATCTTTGTTTTGTAAAACTTTCTTCTAATCTATACATGAACCTGATCGCGTCAAGGAATATATTGGATTTTTTCTTTACCAATTTCCCAGTCTTTGTTCTAAACTAGAATGTTTGTCTGAATTTAGTTGTAAATTATTTTTGCAGGTTTGCTTAGTTTCTGCTACACTTCCTCATGAAACCTTGGAGATGACCAAGAAGTTTATGACTGACCCTGTGAGGATACCTGCCCAACGTGAGATTTAAAAATAACTTAATGTATTTGGGTATTGGTCGAATTCAAGTTAGTTCCTGCATTCCATTATTGCAACTCTCACAAGTTTTGGTAATGTTGAACTAATGCCATGCAACTGCAGTGCCCTGGATTCATATAATCGGTTGAACTAATTAAACAGGTGAATGCTGTGAACAAATTACAGACTTGATATGAAGTAATTAAAATAATTGCCACATTTGCTCCAGTATTGTAAACTTCCTTGTTTTATACTTTCTTGTATTTGCCATATTTGCTCTAGGATTTCCATCTAAGAATATAGTAGAGCATAACAGCAATTTACAGGAGTTGAAACTTTATCAATCGCATTTTAGAGGCCTTGTCACGAAGGCCTTTGTAATCAGTATTGCAATGCAAGACAAGACCTTAATGACAATGCTCCCAAGTAAGACAAGACAATCGAAAGAAGCATTTTAGACGATGTAGACCCGGAGTCCAATCGTATCCTAATTGCTTTCTAATCAAACAGTGCCACCAACCCCATGGGGTATGAGTAATTTGGAGGCAACACAATCGTGCTTAGTAGCCCACTCAAATGCACCCTTTACAATTTGACTGCATATAAAAGGCACATTTCAGGATTGAACTTTTTTTAATTATGCAATTAAGCATATGAAATGCACCCTTTACATTCTTGCAAGTGACAACAAAGATTTAAGCAGTTCAGCTCTAACGTCTATCAACATGAATGTTTCACTAGTTGAAGAACTAATGGGTTGCCTATTGGACCGTGAGCCAGGTCTTTAGATTTTTGGAAACTGGCCAAGTTGTGGAAAATAGCCAGTTCGGATTTTGGGAAAATGATGAAAGTACGGGTACAAATAAATGGAAAAAAAAAAATTGCTTTAAAACGTGTAAAAGATATCACAAACTTAATTTACAGAAGTTGAACTTTATCAATCGCATTTTAGAGGCTTTGTCACGAAGGCATTTGTAATCGCTATTGCAATGCAAGACAAGACAAGACGATCGAAAGAAGGATTTTGAACATTGCAGACCCGGGTCCAATCGTATCCCAGTTGCTTTCTAATCAAACAGCGTCCACCAGCCCCATGGGGTATGAGTTATTTGGAGGCAACACAATCCAAGTTCCAGATTCATATTTCAAACGTGTTGAGTATGCTGGAACATACCTGTATGATCAAACACAAGCATTAATTCAAGGTGACTGGTGGTAGAAGTTCTTCTTTTTAAGATATAGTACATCTAAATAGCGGGCATATAAAAGAAAATCTTTTCTTCTTTATGTTTCAGCTGTTCGTAACAAAGAAAATGTCTCTAGGTACATACTTAAGGTCTCCAAATAGAAGAAACAAAACAAACAGCTAAAATAGCTTTTAAATAATATGGCCCAGGTAATACTTTAGCCACAAGATTTTAATTCAATGTTGTTCCTTTAGCTAGTCCTTGTACAGTGGATTCAAGAAATTGAGACTTCCAGCCACACCACATTATATTAGGTTATGCCCTTCCACCATAAGCGAAAACAAAATAACATAATGCATAGAATTAGGAACTGGCAAAAGTAAGGATTTCAACTGTACTGTTACAAACCTTTCTCAGAAAATCCATCAATGAGGATGGAGGTACCCAGGATTTGAAGCATTCGCAGATGAGATTGTAAAGCTTTCAGACTTGACTGAATCTTGGGCATGTTTTAAAGCATCCAATGTCTCATTTGTGGCAGATGAAACCTAAAAAATAACACTTTAGAAAATATAACCATATTGAATGCAAATGCTCTTTCATGATAATAAGGAAGAATGATTCTTTATTTCATCTTCACAAGAGCTTCTTCTACTGAAGGTTTTATAGAGGGCGCATTTCGTATTTGGTTATTTTTGCATCAATGATGAATGCTTGGTGATCCAATGGTGGAGATGGAAATTATTTAAACAATGAATAGAACAAAGTATATATTTATTTCTATTATGATATGATCATGCAGTAAGTATTCAACTTTGTGCCATGTATAGGGGAGGTACTGAATTTTCAGCGTAAAGCATGATTTCGGGGGGGAACTCTTTTTAATTCTGCAATTAAGCATATGAAATGCACCTTACCACTTGTCCACATAAAAATATGAAATGCAAGTTATCAGGAAGTGGGTGAAAGTTGAAACAGAGGAGGGGTCTTTAGCATGACATATCATGCATGACACAAATAACCGAATTTCTCCCTGAGCAGAAATGGAGGGAGGGGACTGGAAAACTCAGATCCTCTTCTAACCAATGCGTTTGATGATTCTGTGTCTGGACGGTCTTGTAACTTGTAATTTTGTAATGCTAGGATACCACCCACATGAGAAAGTGCATCAACTGCTGCCAGCAATGAAATCAACCCCTAAGAAATGTTCCAAACATAACCGAGTATACTCATTTAGGGAGCGAAAACAATTGAAGGAAATAAGAACAAACTTACAGAAATAGGGGAGTCAGCACCAAAGCCTTTACACGGAAAAATGAAGCTGAATCCATCGACGCCACCGCGAGTATAATGGGCATGGACTGCTGTGACGATAACAAATTGATTGGGGGAAGCGATGACCAAACACTGCCCCTTCATAATCAAGATGCCCAAATTAAACTTCACGCAAAATTGAGAAATTTAAAGGACAAATAAAGATAGAAATATTCATTTTATCTATCCAATCGAAAAAAATAAAATAAAATAAAGTTACACCGTTGACCAGTTTCAAAACCATAATAAAAGCACAAATGAGAACATTTATGGTGCTTGCAAAAGGAGGTAAATCATTTGAAACAAACCTTTCCTAACATAAGCATTGCACTGCAAACTGACTGGATCATAACTTCAGTTGATTCATTATTGCAACATATCACATGAAAACTCACCTGTATCCACCTAAAGGAAGGCAAGTATTTTCCTTTGAACTAATTTAATAGTGAAGATATTAAATTAGTTTAAAGCATCAAACAAGATATAATTCAATTTAAACCCTTAGCATTATCATTAGACAATAATTACAAAATAGTTGAGACAGACACGTCATTAATAGGATGGACAGGAATATTATATCAGAAAAAACATAAAGAACCAAAATCTGAAGAAAAAGTTTGTAGATATGCATCAACTTCCAGCTACTGACTTAGAAATATTAGGAGTAATTAACTCCCTTGAAGCATTTTCATTGTTTTTACATAATGAAATATTTACTATTAGAAAAAATTGTCAGAATGTTGTTTCATATTATAATAAAATTACTACTAATAAAACAAGCATCTCGAAGATGGGCCAATTTTGTTGATTCTATTACAGGAAATGGATTTGGATCGATATTTCCACATATTAAAGGTATGGATAATACTTTAGCAGATATCTTATCTCGTATTATTCATTAACAGGTATGCAATATTTTGGACCATCATCCTCTTGCAGCAAAAATAGTGGTACACCATCACAAGGTGGTAATCCATTAAGCATAAACAGTCAAGCATGATCAATAGTAAATACTTATTTTTATAATGGAATTTCAGTACAAGAAATTAGAAATCCTGCTTTAAAATATTGTACTCAAGCATCATTAACAGATAAACAAAAGTTCTTTTAGACAACTTTTGGAACATTAGAACTAATACTGAAAGCATGAGGAGAGGGCATGAAAAACTTATCAGAGCCCTTGAGTAAGAGTTTTTAGCATATAATTATGATTATAAAAGAGCAAAACAACAACTTTCTTTTTTGCAGGAAAAACATGTAGAGCAAAAGAAGGAGTATGACACAATAGTAAAGAATTTTAGAATAATTAATTTAAGATGTCAAATTCTACAAGTAAAAGAGGCTAATGAGCCCAACTTACTTGAGCATAATAGAGAATTTTCCTTTGAGCAAAAAACTAAAAATCCATATTTTCTTCAAACTCTAGCTAGAGAAGGGTATAGATTTTTACCAAAAGATGTTAAGAGTCATATGATTAGCTTAGAGTATGAGCAAAATACATCTCTTCAACTATACATTCAAGCTTTTCTTTTCAATTTAAAAAATAATCCACACCCTGGTATAAAATTATTTCCAAAAGCTATTCTCATTATACTATTTACTTAGCTAGTATTAACATGGTTGAATATAGAGAACTGCATTTAGCTAGTATTAACATGGTTGAATATAGAGAACTGCATTTAGAGCATAAACAAAAAACTATCACAGTTACTCCAGCATTTTTAGCAGAATATGGTTATTTAGGACAACTTTATATTGAAAATAGTGATCATTTAAATTCATTTTCTTCATAAATAAAATAAGTTATAAATTCTTATCTTCCTTTATGAAAAAGCGTAAAATTAGATTTCACTAGCATACCCCCAAAGTGGTTTAAGGATAGTATTTAAAAGACAGAGCACAACATAGTATTATTATTTCTTTTAATGAACTACTTAGCCTGGCATAATCAACAAAGACAGAGATCCCTACCAAGCAAGACATTCAAAAACACAGAGGAGCAATAATAGCTGAATAACAATTGTTCAATGATGATCATTTGACCCTCCTTCACCAATCCAATTTTATCAAGATTTATTCAGAGTCTACATCCAGGAGACCAGATGACACATATGAATTCATGATAAGCACAAAAAGAGCAAAAGTTTTTGATGAAATCTATAACCAGATAGCAGAACAAATTGCAGCAAAAGACAACGACAACTCATACTGGAATATCTTAGGAGAAGAAGAGCTACACAATATAGATAACATGTTGGAAGCATAAAATTCCATGTGAAGCCCTCATGATAGAAGAAGCATCACCATCCTCATCTCATGTGAAGAGATCATCCCAGCAACAATAGTGTGCATTTGTCCAAAACTATTAAAGCAAGTGTTTTTTTGAGCTCCATACGGCAAGCATCAAACAACAGTCCTTTGGCATCATCTGAAAATCAGAAAAAGGATTCTTTAGGCAATCCCAAAATGAATAAGGGCATTATTGTCCAAACACTTTAATTTTGTCCTTCTTTATAAATAGTTGTCTCATTTTGGGTTTATTTATAAGTTCCCTTAGTCCTTTCCCCCCACCTATGCCTTTTGTGGCAACGACATGTTTTTTAATTTTATTTACTTAATGATAAAATAATTGTTAAATTTAAAACAATTTTTGATAAAAAGAAAAAGAAAAAAAAATGTTGATGCCTCATGTCATAAACGGTTAGATTATAAGAATGGTTTAGATATTATAAAAGGCAGGTAAATGCATGAAGACTAAATGCAGAGGCTCTTGATCCATTGGTGAGGGAGGGTGGTTGGGTTGGGCAAGTGAAGGTGGATTGGGTGGTGGTGGTGCCGTTGGGGGAGGGAGAGAGATTTTTTTTAATTACAATTATTTTATACTATTTTTTTTATTATTAAAAGCGATCGTAATTTTATTGATAACACAGAAAAAAGTACAGAATAGTCGCAATGCCAAATATGAGTACAACATCTCCAGTGACCAAACACAAAAATAAATTTGTTTGATCTGGAGAGAATTACGCATGCCAGAAAAACCTAAAAACTCCAATTTGGCAGACAAGAAGCATCTGTACTCAGACCTACAATATAGATCCACCGCGCAACGGCAGTAAAGGCAAATCCGCATCAAAAAGTCGAACACTAAATACATACATCAGCAAACTCCTATTGAGTTTATGAGAATTATTAGACTAAAATAAACACCGAAATAAGGACACCGCAACACTTCCTCTCCAACAAACCAAAGAGACTCGTAGCACCAACATGGCTAAACCTCTTATTTTGCACTGCAAAACCCAATCCCACACAAACCAACAACAATCACTTTTCCAACTCCAAACATTGAATTGGAGCAAATTCCATATGCGTAGACCAAAAGCTGAAACAAAATCATGGCGTCTACGGTGGATTGTAGTATTTGCTTCAAAAACACAATGAAAACCAAGGAGAAAAGCTAGGTCGACAACACCACACCGCAACCATCCCAATGACAGCAAGACACATCCAAGAAAAACAAAAATCTTAACCCTAATTTTTTTTATTATTAAAAGCGATCGTAATTTTATTGATAACACAGAAAAAAGTACAGAATAGTCGCAATGCCAAATATGAGTACAACATCTCCAGTGACCAAACACAAAAATAAATTCGTTTGATCTGGAGAGAATTACGCATGCCAGAAAAACCTAAAAACTCCAATTTGGCAGACAAGAAGCATCTGTACTCAGACCTACAATATAGATCCACCGCGCAACGGCAGTAAAGGCAAATCCGCATCAAAAAGTCGAATACTAAATACATACATCAGCAAACTCCTATTGAGTTTATGAGAATTATTAGACTAAAATAAACACCGAAATAAGGACACCGCAACACTTCCTCTCCAACAAACCAAAGAGACTCGTAGCACCAACATGGCTAAACCTCTTATTTTGCACTGCAAAACCCAATCCCACACAAACCAACAACAATCACTTTTCCAACTCCAAACATTGAATTGGAGCAAATTCCATATGCGTAGACCAAAAGCTGAAACAAAATCATGGCGTCTACGGTGGATTGCAGTATTTGCTTCAAAAACACAATGAAAACCAAGGAGAAAAGCTAGGTCGACAACACCACACCGCAACCATCCCAATGACAGCAAGACACATCCAAGAAAAACAAAAATCTTAACCCTAATTTTTAAAGAAAATTTAGGTCTGACTCAAGAAAATATTTAGTAATAGGATATGATAAATGAAGCATTTTACTTTTGAGCTTCATCAAGTGGATTTATACTTTCGTTGGTTATAGGTCAATGAGTCATATGATATAATCATGTTTAATATGGGAGTCACATTTACGTAAATGCACTTGAATTGTCCACGACTGAGTTTTCATATTCTAAAAACGTTGCATTATAATTTCGTTATCAATACAAGCAAAAACATATCTCTCAATGTAAACAATCAAGCTATCATTCAACCATTGATCTCCCATTCTGTTGCAAAGTGGATTTTTAATAATATTCATAGCGGAAAATGCCCTCTCCACTGATGCAGTTGCAACCGGTAAAACAAAAGCCAATGTAAGAAGCAAATACACAAAAGGAAATATTTCATGCATTCCTTTCTCCACCATTTTTTCCGCAAGACTACTAATCCCTTCCAATTGAGAAAAATCACAACTCGAACGCATATGATGAACATAAACACCAAGTTGATCTTCAAGCATCAATAAGTCTCTATCCGAAAAATCATAAGGATAAAATTGAGCAAGACGAACTAGCTTTCGTTTGTCAAAAGCCACAAAGTTATTTTTTGGACTCAAGCATGCCAAACAAGTAAGTAACTCAGTACTTACCTCGTTGAAGCGATCATTTAATTCCGCAAGTTGCCCATCAATTACATGAATAAAGATCTCCACACGATAACGATGATAATTTGTCTTCATTGGAGCATTATGCCGTGATCTCCCTGGAATTACATATTCCTCATCCATGGTAGGAACTATAATATCATGTTTGTAACAAAACGAGGATGCTTGCTCAACCAATTCTTCAAACTCATTATCCCTCATCAACTGCAGGTTTTCCTTGCATGTTTTCACTAAATTCATTGCACTCACAATGTCTTGATCTTTCTTTTGCAATGCTAGAGACAAAGTGTTTGTTATTCCCAATATAGCTTTCATTACAAATAAGTGAAACACAAACTCAAAAGATTGTATTTCTCTCCATAACTTATAGGCTTCACCCGAACTATCATTAGGATTATCATCAACAATCATTTGAAGCACATTCACCACAGATGGGAACATAGAAATGATACTAATCAACGTACCATAATGTGAGTTCCATCGTGTATCGCCGGCACGTTTGAGAGTCCTTTCTTGATTTAAGCCCCGGCCCGTTATAAGACAATCATCTTCAAAAGCTCTCACAAGCTCTTCTTGGTATTGTGCTCTAAGTGCATCGCGACGCTTACAAGATGCTCCAACAACATTAACCAAACTATTAGCCGTTGTGAAAAAAGAGTTGACATCAATGTTTTTCTTTGCTACCGCAACAAGAGCTAGTTGAAGTTGATGAGCAAAGCAATGAACATAAAATGCACAAGGTTGTTCTCTCAAAATCTTTGTCTTAAGGCCATTGAACTCACCTCTCATATTACTAGCTCCATCATAACCTTGTCCTCGTAGCTTGGAAAAGCTCAAATTCACGGAAGAAAAGAATTCATCAATTGCTTCCTTTAGTGCACTTGAAGTAGTGTCGGTTACATGTTGAACCCCCACAAACCTTTCAATTATTTGTCCTTTGTCATTCACATAACGCAACACCATCGCCATTTGCTCCTTTATTGAAACATCACGTGCTTCATCCACCATTATTGAAAAATATCTATCTTTTACATCACTCAAGATAAGATCAATGGTTTCTTTGGCACAAGAATTGACAAGATCTTTTTGAATTGAAGGAGCTATTAACTTTAAATTTTCCGGAGCATTTTCCAACACAACGGCCTTAACTTTTTCATCATGATCCGCAAGAAATTGCAAGAGCTCTAAATAATTCCCTTTATTACTTGATTGTGCACTTTCATCATGACCAAGAAAAGAAAGCCCTTGCCGCAACAAATACCTAGTGCACTTAAGTGATGCATTCAAGCAAGTGCGATAAGCCGTGCGAGCTTGGCTTGTTTGCTTGATCACAATTGTTTCAATGTGTGTAGTTTGATGCATCAAATTGTAAGCAACTTCTCTAGCTTGGTTGTGAACACTACCAACCGGTCCAATATGAAGGTTAAATCTTTCTTTCGCCTTCTTCCAATTATTGAAGCCTACCCCAGTGAATGCATCACCACCCACTTGATCAAAATTAGATTTGAAGAGATAACAATGAAGACAAAACGCAGCATCTTTAGCAATACTATATTCCAACCAATCATGATCATCAAACCAATGAGCAATGAAGCGTCTATTAATTCCTGATTGATTAGTTTGTGGGAATTTATAACTTCTAGGTTGACAAGGTCCCTTTTGTAGATATGCCCTTCGGATCTCATCCCGAATATTAGGACTATAATCCGCCATTCGAGTTCTTAGTCCAGGGTCTGCTTGAAGATTAGCTAAGATCTCATCTACTTCAATTGGTCTTGCATTTGAACTACCCGGATTAGACAGAGAAGAACTATCCGTAGATAATTTTCTTTTAAAGAATCGTTCCATAAATCTACAAATCAATTAATTCAATCAATCATTAATTTTTATCCAAATTATCATATGAATATGAAAATTTCAATAACCCACTCTCAATATTCAATATACTCCCTAAACCCATATCAATCAATATTCAATATACCAAATTATCATATCAAATAGCAATCAATATTCAATATACTCAATCAATTCATATTATCAATCAAGCATAAACTCAATCAATCTACATTAATATGATTATCACTATGATTCATATCCATAAATTTAATTACATAAAAAAAAATATCAATATGATTCATATCCATAAATTTCAAGCATAAACTCAATCAATCAATATGATTCATATCCATAAATTTCATTACATAAAAAAAAAATATCAATATCAACAATATATATTATCGCTATAATTATTAATATAAGATTTTCCATGCTTACTTGTAGTTGAAAAAATGGGCGGCGGACGGCGGTAGAAGGTGGTGGTGATCGGCACTGGGCCACCGGCAAAGAGTTGATGGAGGTTGTCGAAGGTTGGGAGGTTAGGAGAGGTTAGGGTTTGAGAGGATGGGAAGAGGGGCTGTGGAATTGGGAATGAAAGGTTTGGAGAAAGAATGAATCTGTGCTGTGCGTGTGCTGTGCTGTTATATGTCTTTCTTTTTTTTTTTAAACCTGGCCCAAAACGACGTCGTTTTGAGGCCAGGTCAATTAAAAAAGATTTGACTGAGCCTTGGACCAAACGACGTCGTTTGGCAAGGCTCGTTTTATAAAAAAAAAAGACGCGCAGCGCAGCACATATCGTTTGGGACTTTCGTCGAGCACTTTGTGTGCATACGAGGGGGCTTCCAGCAGCTGTCCAAGGAGGCTTTCATGGAGTCCCTTGCCAAATTTCCAGCCTTCCGGAGGGTCGTCCGACCCCTCTTGTCCCAACGTGCATCCGCCCTTGCTTGAAGCAACAACCTCCTTTTTTTTTTTTTTTTTTTCTTGTTTCTTTATCTTCTTAGGAATTGATTTCTTATCATAGCTAATGTATCAATTAATTTCCCATCGACTAGGGATTGTCTTGGGTCAACTACCATTGGATTATATCCAATGGTGAACATCAATAAGAGCAATAAACCTAATTAATGCCATTTTTTTCTCTAGCAAGAGTTGGTGGATCTTTTTTCTCCTTGAAAATATCTTATCCAATGCTTGTAGTTCTCTCCCATTCTCAAACTTGGCAACAAAAAAAAGAAAAGAGGAAAAAATTATCAATTATCAATTTGCTTTTAGGATTGCATTTCCATTTCAGTATTTGATTTTTTTACTATGCTAGGAGGTATCAATTTGAGGATAGGCATAAATTTTGTAAGAACGGGAATAAAATAAAATAAAATTTACAATCAGTGGTAGGGATAAATTTTAGCCCAAGATACAGATTTAAGAAATGTCATAATTTTGGAACGGATAAAGTAAAGATGGAGGGAAGTTGTTGTGCTTGAAGAACAGAAAAGTAAAGAGACGTACTTAAGATAAGAGAGTTGAAGGAGAAAAAAATCAAAACGTGTGAGTGTGTTGGAATGGATCCCGAGTTTCTGCAATTAGTATCGATGCATTTATATGCATTTAAAGGAATCTGCCATTAATCAAATGATTAAGATTCCTTTAAATACGTATAAATGCACCGGTGTTAAATGCAAAAGCTCGGATTGGGATTGGGAAGTGTACTGGTGGTGCTGAAGTCATATCAGTTTTCTTTCCAAAAATTGCATTAATTAGGTTTGCTACTCAAAACGCGTTCCAACTTAAATGAAAATAGAATGCCAAGCAAAATATACGACGTCATCTTATAAAGAAAATCTGAAAAAAAAAAAAAAAAAAAAAACCACGCGTGCTCTCTTCTTCTTCCACCGAAATTCAAACTTTCTTTAAAAGATAAAATAGCTAATTGGCAAAATCCTACGCTCAATTCAGTTCAGTTGGTAAAATTCAAGAAAGAGAGGAAAATGACGCTTCTAAGTACTAGCAGAGGTCCACCACCACCATCACCTATTGCTCTACCTGGTTGTGTCTCTAGCAAAAGTCCACCGCTACGTCCTCCCCCACCGCCACCACCTCCTCCTAAATCTAGTCAAGAGTCTTTGCCGCCACCCCCACCTCCACCTCCTCCATTTTTGGGAAGTGCACCCAACAAGGTACAATCAATAGCAGCACAGCCACCGCCACAGCCACCTCCTCTCTTCCTGCAACTAACAAGCTACAACCACCTCCTCCTCCTCCTCCACCATCCATTTCTAATTCTGGTCGTGGGCCACTGCCTCCTCCACCTCCTTCACCATTCAGTTCTAGTTCTGGTCGTGGACCACCGCCTCCTCCACCATCCAGTTCTAGCTCTGGTCGTGGACCACCACCTCCTCCTATGAGTGGTAGCCTTGGTAATAATACTAGGTCATCACCCCTACCTCCACCTCCACCTCCTTCGGGACTGAGAATGCCAACCCCGCCACCTCCACCTCCTCCACCATTCAGTTCTAGTTCTGGTCGTCGACCACCGCCTCCCCCACCATCCAGTTCTAGTTCTGGTCGTGGACCACCACCTCCTCCTATGAGTGGTAGCCTTGGTAATAATACTAGGCCATCACCTCCACCTCCGCCTCCACCTTCTTCAGGACTGGGAAGGCCAACCCCGCCACCTCCACCAGCACCACCACCACCTCCTCCACCACCTGGAGCAAGGGGCTCTAATGCACGGCCACCGTCACTAGCCAATGGAAGGGGCAGAGCTTCTTCTGGGGCGACAAGTCATGGACAAGGTCGTGGCACTGGTGCTACTAATGCCCTGATTGAAAATTCTTTAAGGCTTTACACTGGCTCAACATTGCTCGAGCAATGTAAGAGATTCTAAACTCTGGTCGTGGCACTGGTGCTACTAATACCCTGATTGAAAATTCGTTAAGGCACTTATACTGGCTCAACATTGCTCGATCAATGCAAGAGATTTCAAACCACTGGCTCAACATTGCTCGAGCAATGCAAGAGATTCCAAACTCTGGTTGTGGCACTGGTGCTACTAATGCCCCGATTGAAAATTCGTCAAGGCGCTTACACTGGCTCAACATTGCTCGAGCAATGCAAGCCTTGAACCTTCTCCGATCTCTCTAAGCAATTCATTTTTTCTTCATTTTTGCAAGTTGAAACATTTTCAAGGTAATAGCACACAAACATTTTCAAAGTAATAGCACACTCTTTTTTCACTTGCTCATGAACTTTTTTACGACGTTGTATACCATGATGACAATGAGCCAACTGATGATAGTCTGGAAATTACCCCGTTGCATCTTTGATCACAAAATGAGCATCTTAAGTATTTTCTGCTTCTATTTCTTCTGCATGCTTCCAAGCTAGATCTTTCCGACTCATGACTGCAAACACAACACCATTAATACAAGTCAAATATGTTTATGTTTATTTTTCCTTGCAATTTTTTCCGACTCATTGATGTATATGCTATTGTTATAGGTTTTGCAAGACTAGAAACCATTCATGTATTGATTGTTGAATTAACACAGTTGCACCAATTATAGAACAATATGTGGTTCATTGTGTTCCTAATAAGAGCAAGCCTAATAATAAGAGACAAAAAAAAACATGATAATGAGACATCAAACATAATTTAAATATTTCTAGAGGTTCAAGCATGAAGCATACATGTAGAATCTCTACTATCATATAAATTAATTGGATAAGCAATAGATTAAAAAATAAATAAATAAATTATGGCAATATAATTGATAACAAAGTGAGAGATACATATTGAGGGAGGGATCTCGAGCCTTTGCATTTATCATCCATGCATTTACACGCATTTTAGATAATGTTAGCCATTAGATTAATCTAATCTAATGAACTTTAATAAGTCCACATCATCATAATTGTATTAAACCAAAAATAACCATTTGCACCTTATCATATTTATAGAAAATTAGTTAAATACCCATTCCTAGACATAGTTCTATAAAGAAACCCTATACCATTCAAGGTATATAAGCACACCCAAAAATTAACAGCTGTTGATTTCTTAAATTCAACATCTATGTTTGATTACCGTTTTTCCCTTTTTCTTTGTCTATTAATCAACTCAATCTTCATCAATGAGCATCTCAAACTTTCTTCTTCTTCAACAATGGTGAGGTTCATCAAGCTCTACTTCTAGCTTTTCTCCTATTCCAATTCTCTATTGTATCTTTGTCGTCTCCACCATAGCCCTCGCCGACTCCATTGCCGCAACTCGCCGCCAGTTCACCTTCGCCCAAAATTCCATCTCTGATTTCCCTTCCTTCATCTCCGTCGGACGCTCCAGTTAAAGCACCACATCCTTCTTCACCTCTGACGCCACCACAATCATCTCTATCTTAATCTCCGTCGACCGACGACATGCCTCCAATTCCTTCTCTACCACCATCGAATTCAAGCAACGTCAACCACAACAATCTCGGACGGAGACAGAGCTAAGAACTCCTCTTATTACTGTTCTTGGATTTAGATTCTCAGTGATCTAGGTTATTTGTGGAGAAGTGGCTGCAGCTTCTTCCTAAAGTTACTGAAGAGGTATATCCAACATGATGTGCTCTTTCTTGAACAGATAGTGTAATATGATTTGGGGTTCAGTAATGTTGTTTGTTTGGTATATAGAGATAAACAAAAGCATCTTGTTTAACTTTTTTTGTTGTTGCTGATTTATGACTTCAAACCTTTTTATATGCATATGATTAACATTGAATGGAAGCCTTTGTAGATATAGTTTATTTCAACGGCTAAACTTATAATGGACTCCGTTATGATCTCTTGTTTTTAGCTTTATGAGAGGTTGTATGCATTTGGAAGAACTCCGAGAAATAGTTGTTCAAAAGTGCAGGTTGTTCAGTAACATTGTATCTTAGTTTAATATTTTGACATCTACATGTTGATGTAATGAAATAAAAATTTATTTGTAAAATCTGTATTGTTGATGTGTGTATGCATGCTATGGCCATGTGTGAGTGCATGTGGATAGAAAGAGCGACTCTGTGTGTTTTTGTGCAAGAACAGAGTTGCAAATGAATGCTTCTCCAACAACCATATCTTATCTTGAGAACATTGTTTCAGAAAAATGTCGACTGAAGAGGAGAAAACTTGGGCTACCCCTTACCAGATTGTCACATGAGGATCTCAGGCCACTGCTGATAAGGTGGACAAAATAATCCGGGTTTCCAGGCTACTACTGATGAGGTGGACCATGACATTGATGCTCAGGTAATCATTTTCATTATTGATCAATTGAGACTAATACACACCAATGCTAGGTAATCATTTACATTATGCGCAAAATATTGTTTAGTGTTTACTTGGTTTTGATGTTTGGTACTATTTGGATTTTTTATCGTACCTATTATGCAAATGAAATGATGTAGTTGTTAATTTCCAGTAAGTGGTATGAATAGTTGTTATATTGTTCATACCTTGCAACTGAGTTGACTTCTATGACATAGTATTAATAGTGTACTTCTATGACATAGTATTAACATATTTTCAATAACAAAGCATGCTCTATATTTTGCTCTATATATAGCTGTGCATTTGAAGTTTATGATATGCATAATGTGATTTTTACTAAGAAGATAGTTCTATGACATAGTATTAACAATATAATTTTTTTTTCTTCTTGTAGAGATATTTCCTTATGTCTTTGAGATAGTTTCTGGTGAAACTGTAGACAATTGGATGTAGTTTCTGCCAAGGATATCGGATGTCTTGCTGGGCTTTTTTGAGTTTTTTTATTTTATGAAATGGTATTAACAATGTACTTCTATGACATGGTATTAACAATGTACTTCTATGACATGATTTTTTTTTTAATGAATTTTTTGTATTGGGCTTGTTTTAAGTTTATCAATGGCAGTTATGTTATTTATAGGAACTTCAACACTCATTTTTTATTTAGTAAATGAATTTTGAGTGTGTTTCTAAAGTGCATTTCATGTGGAGTATTTTTATAATTTCAGACCCTATTTTGGGTATATTAGTGAAGCTCCCTTATATTTATCCAATAACTCTATTAAAATAAAAAAAAATTAAAAAAATTAAAAAAATTAAAAAAATTAAAAAAATTAAAAAAATTAAAAAAAAAGAAAAAAAAAAAAAAGGGGTATCCCAGCAAGCAGCAACCATCTTCCCCGTAGGAAAAAAATTAAGCATCTACCCCGACCCAGCCTCCTATCCTCACTGCCATCCATGGCAGCCGCCCCTCATTCTCTTTTCCTCACACACAGACCTTTTTTTTACTAGGTTCTATAGTTGGCAGGCACATATAAGATTTTCATATGCAGTATTTGTGGCCAATTAATTTTCAGTTATGAATTTGCATATTTAATTGCAGTATTCTGTTAAAAAGATCTGGATTTTATAAAATCTCTTCCTAGACCTTGTTGAGAGTCAGTAATCCCAAATCGAGGGAGGGAGAGAGAGAGAGAGAGAGGCAGCCAACTATGGCTACCACCACCCAATTGTTGTCTCAGCCTTAGGGAGAAGGATCCACTATGAATGAATCTGAAGATTGGAGCAGCCTCATCCTAATCCCTTTTGCCAAAGCAGTCATAGCCCCTTCCCCCCACCTATGGTGGCAACGACATGTTTTTATATTTTATTTTCTTAGTTTTTTTTTAATGATAAAATAATTGTTAATTTTAAAACAATTTTCTGATAAAAAGAAAAAGAAAAATAAATAAATGTTGATGTGTCATGTCATAAACGGTAGATTATAAGAATGATTTAGATATTGTGAAATGCGAATAAATGCTTGAAGACTAAATGCAGGGACTCGGGAATGGAGAGTGATTGGGTTGGGCAAGAGAAGGTGGATTGGATTGGGTGGTGGTGTTGAGAGAGAGAGAGAGAGAGAGAGAGAGAGAGAGAGAGAGATTTTTTTTAATTACAACTATTTTATACTATTTAAAGTAATTTGAAATGTAACCATAATTTTTAAAGAAAATTTAGGTTTAACTCAAGAAAATATTTAGTAATTAGGATATGATAAATGAACTATTTTAATTTTGGGCTTCATCAAGTGGATTTATACGTTATGAGTCAACGAGTAAGCCCATGTGATATAGGCATGTTTAATATAGGAGTCACATTTACATATATGCAATTGAGAGGACTTGAAATTAGAAAATTAGAAAACAGATGTTAACTAAAATAAAATTACTATTAATTTTCCATCTTCTTTTTTATTGTTATTTAGTTTTCATTTTAATTTTTAATTTTTTTCTTGTTTCTTTGTTTTCTTAGCAATTGATTTCTTATCATAACTAACGTGTCAATCCTATCAAAAAAAATAACTAACTTATCAATTAATTTCCCATCGACTAGGGACTATCTTGGGTCAACTACCGGTGGATTATATCCAATGGTGAACATCAGTGTGAATAATAAACCTAATTAATGCAATTTGTTTTGGGTAAATAATTTTTAAAAGAGAAACTACCATTATGCTTTTTTTTTTTTTTTTTTTCTCTAGCAAGAGTTGGTGAATCCTTGAAAATCTCTTATCCAATGCTTGTAGTTCTCTCCCATTTTCAAACTTGGCAACAAAAAAAGAAAAGAGGGAAAAATCATCATCAATTTGCTTTTAATTGTCTTTAGCTAGGTTGTTAATTATCAAACTTTTTCCGACCAACAAAAGAATCATCTCACTCTTTTATTAATTGCATTTCCATTTCAATATTTGATTTTTTACTATGCTAGGAGGTATCAAAACGTGTGATAATGTATTGGGATGGATCCCGAGTTTCTGCATTTAACATCGGTGCATTGATATGCATTTAAAAGAATTTTAACCATGTGATTAATCTTATAGCTACGATTTTACCACATCAACGTGATTATATTAAAACCTTATGCACTGTATCAACTACCCGCATTTGTATCCTCCATTGTCTTCATCATTTGGAAAACTCTCCTTTCCAATGCCATTGCTTCCGCCGTTGCCTCACCCGATCCTCTCCTTCCTCATTACCCACTTACCTTCCCCTCATCATCTTCCATTGTCTCCAAACCACACCCCACGCCCCAAGCAGATCTGAACATAGCAAAAAAAACCAAACTATATGAACTAAAATCTTGAATGGATTGAATGGCATTTGTTTGTGGGTCTCTAAAAGCATCTATAATGGTTGTTCAACAATTCATTTCAGTTCAATTTATTAAACTTTTTTGGCAACTATTGTGCAGTTTCACTTGCAGTGGTGCAATTCAATACTTACAAATTAAAAACAATATTTTTTAAATGATTGAATAAAATAAAATAAATAAAGTTAATTATGATAAGAGATATACAATTAAAATGGTTTCAAAGAGATCTTTGAAAAGAGACCAATTTTGAATATATATATATATATATATAATTAATAAAAAAAATTTCTTTGGTTGGTGACAATATTATATTAACATTTTGTTTTCTAAAGAATTAACACATCAGAGCACCTATTTTTCAGGTTATTGCATAACAAAATTGAATATGAATAAGCCATTTGTGTATTTATAGGTAAGTAACTAGTCGTTTGAAAGGGAACTAGCCATTTGTATTTTTGAAAACTGAAATAAATTAGCAATGGCTAGTATATATAATTAGCTATCCTTCTTTTTTATTTTTTTTTATTTTATAAAAAAGTGAAACAAATCAGTAATGGCTAGTAGATATTAACTAATGTTTTTTTTTTTTAAAACAGTGAAATAAATCAGAAACGAAAGTAACTGATAGTTTACACTAATTAAATGTAATGGAAAAAGAGGAATTCTAG
Organism: Prunus dulcis; assembly: GCF_902201215.1. NCBI lineage: Eukaryota > Viridiplantae > Streptophyta > Magnoliopsida > Rosales > Rosaceae > Prunus > Prunus dulcis. The sequence continues at coordinate 1,757,274 of NC_047654.1, read as the reverse complement.
CAACCTTCTCTCTAACATTTTCTTTTGGACCTTTTCCCTTCTCTTTATGACAAGTTTCATTTTCCTTACACTTAAAACAATGTCATTAATGCATCACACAAAGTTTACCCTTTTAAAATGTATTGGCTTTTATATTTCCTTCAATTTATTCAAATTTTATTATAACTTCTTTAGCACATTGTTAAAAACAAATAATTAAAAAAATAAGAAAAACGTCATATTTTTTAAAAATAAAAATAAGGTTTGTTTCATGACATTGTTATCATCTTTATTTTGTTTTTAACAAAGCACGCGCCTCTTTGGAAAAATTAAAATTTTAACAGTTTTTATTTTCTTATTTAATTTTTAACAAGGTGGTAAGAAAGTTATTAAAAAAAAAAAAAAGCTTGTTATTAAAAAATAATAATACATTTAATAAGGGTAAACTTGGAAAACAAAAACTAGTTTGTGTGATGCATTAATGACATTGTTTTTAGTATAAAGAAAGTGACACTTGTAATGAGAAGAAGAGAGAAGGTCCAAAAGAGAAGGTTAGAGAGAAAGATGCTAGCACTCCCCATGAAAAATTAAAAAGGAATGTTGTCCATATGTCAATAAGAGAGAGGCCGTATAGTTATTATGATATGACAACTTATTGAAATGAATTTCATTTTAGAGTTCATTTTATTGACCTCTGAAATGAACTATTGATCCACAAAATGAAATATTGATCTCTGAAATGAACTGAACTTTACCACAAGAAGTCAAAAGTTCAATTTATTAAAATAAAATTGAAATGATCTTCACCATTGCATATACTCTAATTCTAGGTCCGAATTTCATCTTTTGTCTCTAAACCTCATTTGCACGCGAATTTGAATTAACTATTCTTCAACCCAACAATGAAGAATTTATTGGAGAAAGTTAGAAGAAAACTTAAATATTCAATTGGATATTGGGAAGAATTTATCTAAGCAACCATTCATGATTATAACATCATTCTCATATCACATCTTAAAGGGAGAATTGGGTACATGCCAATTGGGTCATTCAAATCTTTGGGGAAAAACAAGTAACAGTTGAGGAGCAAGCATCTACAAATCCTCCATTGTCGATTGTTCAATTATCAATGGTCAAGTTGCTGTTGTTTCAAATAATTTGGATGATTGATATGGTACATAAGGTGAGTTTTTAATTTCATGTAATTCTGCTGATGTGGTCGAATTTTAGTCATTAATCAAATAATTAAAATTCCTTTAAATACGTATAAGTGCACCGATGCTAAATGCAAGGCTTAGTTGATTGGGATTGGGAAGGGTACTGGTGGTGTTGAAGTCATCTCAGTTTTCTTTCCAAAAATTTTAAAGTTATTTACCCACAATAAATTGCATTAATTAGGTTTGCTACTCAAAACCCCCCCGCCCGGAGCCCAGGTATCATATACACCCCCAAAATAAAGAGCACTGAATACTAGAAGAAAAGCGCCTATACCTAACAAGATTAAGTGAATATCCAAAATTGTAGTCATTTTGTTTCTATCTTTCCATACATAACCGAAGAATGGAAAAGATTCTTCAAGAGTCTTGGGTCCCAGAAGTGCATGATAAATACCGCAAAAGCCCAATGCTGCAGAGAAAATTAAGTGAAGAAAGCCTCAAAAAGGAAAAAAAAAAAAAAAAAAAACACATGCGTGCTCTCTTCTTCTTCCACCGAAATTCAAACATTTTTTATATTATAAAATAGCTAAAAACTAGAACGTGGCTTTGGAGATTTTTTTAAATTTAAAAATTTGAAATTCAAGGCGAGAAAAAAGAGTTCAAAATCGAAATTGAAGGTGTAATGGTTCTCCAAGACTCAAACTACGAGGCACGAAGGGACTTTCCATAGCCCGTCGATACCTGCCAGAATTTCCACTTTCCGTTTAATCTCTCAGGTTCGTGTCAAGCCTTCATGTAACTCGTTAGTTTTCACGCCTGCCGTTTTGTTTTGATCCGGGTTAAAGCTCACACTCTGTTTGGTTGCCGAGAAAACAGACAGGAAATGCTGAGAAACTGAAAGGAAATGATGAAATTTAGGAATGGGGTTTTACAATTGGAATAAGATTAGCTTGATTAAGGGAGTTGCTTGAGTTAATGCTGCCGAGGCCGAAATAGTGTGAGTTTTGAAAGTGTCAGTGATCACCTTTTTCTGTTGAATTTTGTATTTTCAGGTTTAGCTCATTGGCAAAATCCTACGCTCAATTCAGTTCAGTTGGTAAAATTCAAGAAAGAGAGGAAAATGACGCTTCTAAGTAGATTCTTTTACAAAAGACCCCCAGATGGGTTGCTTGAATTTGTAGAGAGAGTATATGGTAACATTCTTTTCTTCATCCTTTAATCTAGTGTTGCTATTATTTGTTTGCATTAAATCATATGTTTTCATAACTTGTTTTTTTCTTATTTTTGTTTCATGATATTAAATATGGGCCAGTGTTTGATTCGTGTTTTTCCACCGAGGTCTTGCCTGAGGAAATGTACCAAATATACCTAGATGAAATTATTACTGAGTTACATGAAGAATTCCCGGACTCATCCTTCCTTGCATTCAATTTTCGTGAGGGTGAGAAACGTAGCCAGTTTGCTGAGATACTATGCGAATACGATGTTACAGTTATGGATTATCCGCGGCAGTACGAGGGTTGTCCAATCCTCCCATTATCTCTCATTCAACATTTTCTCCGTGTTTGTGAGAGTTGGCTCTTGCTTGACAAGCAACAGAATGTTATTCTTCTCCATTGTGAAAGGGGAGGTTGGCCACTCTTGGCATTTCTTTTAGCTAGCTTTCTCATTTTTAGGAAATTGCATAGTGGTGAACGAAAGACTCTTGAAATTGTACATCGAGAAGCTCCTAAAGGTTTCTTGCAGCTCTTGTCGCCTTTGAATCCTCTTCCGTCTCAGCTTCGATATCTTCAGTATGTGGCAAGAAGAAATATAGCTCCAGAGTGGCCACCTCCTGAGAGAGCGCTTTCTTTAGACTGTGTCATTCTTCGAGCCATTCCAAACTTCGATACCCATAAAGGCTGCACTCCAATTATCCGAATTTTTGGTAGGAATCTACTTAGTAAGGGTGGGCTTTCGACCCAGATGATATTCTCCATGCCCAGGAAGAAGACACTTCGGAACTACCGTCAAGTAAGATTTATACTGTTCTAAGAATTTTCCCACTTGATGTTTGTTATTCTATGTTTTTGCATTAGTCAATGTTCCTTATATCACTACTCCAGTTATAATGTTCTTTCTTTGCAGGAAGACTGTGATGTCATCAAAATTGACATTCAGTGTTTAGTGCAAGGAGATGTTGTATTGGAGTGTGTCCACGTAGATTTGGATCCGGAGAGGGAAGTTATGATGTTCCGTATTATGTTCAACACTGCATTTATTCGTTCCAATATACTGATGCTGAATTCGGATAACTTAGACATTCTATGGGATTCAAAGGAACGCTATCCAAAAGGCTTCCGAGCTGAGGTGACTATTAGTGAGCCCTTTGTTTTGATCTTCATAGAAAAATGATTAAACATGGTGCCTTTTGTTGTATGAATATAGACATGTATATACTTGCAAGGAAATGTTATTATGCCAGACTGAGGATCTGGAGCACACATTTTAGTAAGAATCATCCTGATCAATGGTCCAGATTAACAGTGTGGCAACATAAGCGTCTTATGTTGCCAGACAGTGCAAGAGAACTTACTCTATGCATACACCATATTAAAAAACATAACATATATTTGTGTATTCTTATTTTCATATAAGTTAGCCGTCCATCTGACTGAATGAACTCATTTATTCAGGTATTGTTTGGGGAGTTTGAGAGCATCTCTCCTCCTAAAGCTCCAACTACAATTTTAAATGGCGAGGAGAAAGGTGGATTGCCCCTTGAAGCTTTTTCGAGGGTTCAAGAACTTTTCAATGGGGTTGAGTGGGTTGATAGCAATGATGATGCAGCCTTGTGGTTGCTTAAACAGCTCTCTGTACTAAGTGATGCAAAAGAAATTTCAAGGTTGCAAAACAAAGTGAATTTATATTCGTCACCTGCTGACTCTGAAGAAGAAAATAATGCATCTAGCACTGCTGACAGTGCTGATGAAGCGTTTGATACTGTTTCCAAGGCTTCAGCAGATTCAACTAAAGCATTGATGCTGGACACATTTGATTCAGTGCCTGTATCATTTGAAAATGATGGTCCAACAGAAGCGAACCTTGCTTCAGAGTCTCCTGATCAAGAGTTAATTGGACCTGTTCTGCACTCTCTTCATCAACAGTCATTAGATACAAGTAATGGATCTCCACCTTGTTCATCCCCTCAATCATTGCCATTACCACAACTATCAATGGAACCATTATGTCCTGTGCTTCACCCTCCACCACCACCACCGCCGCCACCACCACCACCACCGCCGCCACCACCACCACCACCACCACCTCCTTCCATTGGTGCTTGTAGAGATTCTTTAGACGCCCTACCTTCCAGTACCAGCAGAGGTCCGCCAATACCACCACCTATTGCTCTACCTGGTTGTGTCTCTAGCAAAGATCCACCACTACGTCCTCCCCCACCACCACCACCTCCTCGTAAATCTAGTCAAGAGTCTTTGCCGCCACCCCCACCTCCACCTCCTCCGTTTTTGGGAAGTGCACCCAACAAGGTACAATCAATAGCAGCATCGCCCCCTGTTCCTGCAACTAACAAGCTACAACCACCTCCTCCTCCTCCACCATCCATTTCTAATTCTGGTCGTGGACCACCTCCTCCTCCACCTCCTCCACCATCCAGTTCTAGTTCTGGTCGTGGACCACCTCCTCCTCCACCTCCTCCACCATCCAGTTCTAGTTCTGGTCGTGGACCACCGCCGCCTCCACCTCCTCCACCATCCAGTTCTAGTTCTGGTCGTGGACCACCGCCTCCTCCACCTCCTCCACCATCCAGTTCTAGTTCTGGTCGTGGACCACCACCTCCTCCACCTCCTCCCCCTATGAGTGGTAGCCTTGGTAATAATACTAGGCCATCACCCCCACCTCCACCTCCTTCAGGACCGGGAAGGCCAACCCCGCCACCTCCACCACCAGCACCAATGCCCCCAATTGCTCCTCCTCCACCCTCAAGTCATGGTGCAACACCACCTCCTCCACCACATGGAGCAAAGGGCTCTAATGCACCACCGCCACCGCCACCAGCCATTGGAAGGGGCAGAGCTTCTTCTGGGTCGACAAGTCTTGGAAACGGTCGTGGCATTGGTGCTACTAATGCCCCGAAGAAAAATTCGTTAAAGCCCTTACACTGGGTCAAAGTTACTCGAGCAATGCAAGGGAGTTTATGGGCAGATTCTCAGCAACAGGAGAATCTGTCAAGGTGCATTCTTATGGAATTCTTCTAGACACTTGATCCTTAATAATCAAAAAAGAACACAAGCACTATGAAAAGTCACTTTGTCAAATATTTGGTTCCCTTGTTAGTGTACAGCAGGATTATAATTGTCACTGAAATGAGCTTAAGAGAATCCATTATACATTGTCACATTATTTTTTCTTCATTCTTTCCATGTCTAATTTGTCTTGAGTTTGTTTTTGCTTTTTTGCTCTTGGTTCTCTTTCCTCAGTTCCTCTCCGTTTCTCTTCTGATGTAACATTGTGGGATTTTTTCTCAGGGCTCCAGATATAGATATGACAGAACTTCAAAATCTGTTTTCAGCAGCTTCTGCTTCAGATGGGAATGGCAGTAGGGGTGGAGGTCGACGCGGTTCTACCATCACCAAACCTGAGAAAGTGCAATTGGTGAGCTTTCTTTCTTCTGCCATGCAGTAATTTTTGGTTTGCTTTAGGCTTTTATCGTGCTCGATGCTTTGCCACTCGTAGGTTCATTAATCATTATTTGTTTCAGTGATAAGTGTTTACTTCATAAATTGTTCAATTGATGCACGATCAAACATGGCTCTGTTGCTTTGCCTTTATAAAAAAAAAAAATCATGAAGCCCCGAGTGGGATGAGGATTGGGAATTTAACTTATTCCGATTTTAATTTGATCACACATGTTTTATATGTCAATTTTCAATCATACATAAGCACCCAAGTAGTGGGAGGATGGGGTACAGCAGGCATTTGTTTGTTTGTTAAAACTTGTGCCTAAGAAACAGAATTGACAACCTAAGCTAAGACCAAGGTTATTGGCAACATTGTTGATGTTTCGGTCAAATCAGGGTGCAACATTTGATAAGGGTGGAGGTGCATCTTAAAACAGTTGCAGAAATTTTGAAGAAATCTCAGCAGTTTCAGTAATGTTGACATAGTCTTGGTATATTTATGCATATCAGTCTTTTTTTACTGAAATTTGGTGGAATTGAAATTACCCAGTGACCATGTTTACCCAACCATGTGGATTTTCATTTTAATCAGTTTGCTTTGTCAACTAGCCTTTAGCCTTGATTGCAAAAAGCAGTAGACTAAATGGGCTTTGAATTCTGATAAAAGCTCCGGGCTAGGCTTTGTAACTTACAACTGATAAATGTAGCCAATGAACATTATTATTTAACTTCTTCAGAGGAGTAAATATAAGTAAATGACTCATGTTACTTGAAATAATCTTCACACATATGATCCTTGTTACCAATAAAATTCATTTGTCAATTCAATACGTAGTAGCTCTATATAAAAGCTAAAAAGAAAATGAGTTGAGATAGATCTAATATAAAATATGAACGTAAATCATGAAAGTATAGGTCACCTGCGTAAGTTTTTTCAACTATACATGCCATATATTTAGCAGGGATACATATGGCTTGCTAGCATTTCTTAAAATCTCATTCACAATCTTCATGTTGTACAATTTTTATTTTTCATCAATATTTCCAGTGACATTGATATTTCCATTGTTATTTCCTTAAATTCGGAGTACCGATATATCCACTGGCAATGAAATTTTAATCCTTGGCAAGACCACGTATTACATGTTCTTGTTCTGTCTAGTTGATATCAAGGAAAATCCTAGGAAAGGATAGAGTCTGAATTCTCCAAATAGCCTAATTGGCTCCAGATTTCAATTATAATCCCTAATTGAACAAATTATAAGTATGGAAAGCAGAAACTTTTGCAAAATTTCAAGAAAGTTGGAAATCATGTTCCTTAGGGTACCTATGCTTTATGATATCTCCAGCCTTGATTCCCTCTAGTGTGATCTTAGGATATGTATGTAGACTTAATTTGTTATTTTGACTCTTTATCAGGTTGACTTGCGACGAGCATATAACTGTGAAATCATGCTTTCAAAAGTAAAGATCCCTTTGCCAGATATGATTGTAAGTTCTTCTTTCTACTCATGTACATTTCACAGATATCATCAGAAAAAAAAATGTTTTCCTCTGGTTTCATAGCCTTCTATTTGCATGGCTTGGGGAAATGTGGATGGATGAATGTTCAGATTAAGTCTTTGTGTCTACTCTTGAGGACATGAATGTTGAGCATTGATATTTTCATAGTTAGTGACATTTATGTCCTCATATCTGATGACATTTCTCTCATTCATGTGTGAAAATCATTCCATTCTTCTAATTCATGGTCATCTTATCTTATAACAAAAATAAAGGAAGGAAATTCAACTTAGGCATCATTTGTGATTGTTGCATGGATGTTTTATGTTTATTGCGGATAGTGTCATGTCCCAATTGTTGTATATGGTCATTAATAATGCCTATTAGGCTATTATCCTTTAATGGTGCTAAAGTTAGGCGTTTATGCTTCTAGAATGCAGTTCTGGCCCTGGATTCTTCTGTTCTTGACATTGACCAGGTTGAGAATCTCATTAAATTTTGTCCTAGTAAAGAAGAAATGGAAACTTTGAAGGTAAGTTGCTCTTCCTTCCCACTCCTCTTCCTCAGCAATTCATACTTCTATATGTTGGGCATGTACATGTCTTTTTGATTGATACCAATGTTACCCTTGCTCTAGTAATTTGATCTTTATCGATGCTGTGTACATAGATTTCATGAATTTTCACCTGTATTTAAAAAAGAAAAGTAATATCTTAGTGTTCTGGATAGTGGGTTTAGAATCTTGTTTGCATATAGTTTTTGTAGTTTATTCCCAATTAAAAAAGTTTCTTCAGTTGATAGTACCCTGCCAGTATTCTTGTACTCAAACTTGGAACAAAGTGAGATGATTCTTCTCTTTTTCACACTAAAATGGTATAAGACTCTAAACAGCCCTAAAATTGACACAATATGAGTTTACATCAGCACAACGAAACAACAAAGAAAGCTGCACTGTGAATTAAACAAACCTAATGTTTCTGATAGCGTTTTTGTCTTCTTGCTGTAGTGTTGAGGTTGAACCCTTTGTCCACAACTTGTAATGCTTTTGAGATTGATCAATAAATTTTTTCTTTTAAAAAAAAAAAATTTAATAATGTGGTGAGATTTAGATTTCTTTGAATTACTAGAGATTGTCTAGTTTAGAAGGTTGTTACTTCTTTAATAGTGCTGATTCCATTTTCCTCCTTCCAGAACTATACAGGCGACAAGGAAATGCTAGGAAAATGTGAACAGGTTCTTTCTAATGCCAACATCTTAAATGCAAGTTTGTTCTAACTTCTATTTGATTTCCTACTAACAGTGTCTTTAGTAAGTACTTCAGTTTTTCGTAGAGCTGATGAAGGTTCCACGAGTAGAATCCAAGTTGCGAGTATTTGCTTTCAAAATTACCTTTTCTAGTCAGGTAAATTGTAGAGCTTTATTTTCTTTATATGATTTTGCGTGGTATATACTTTACAGCATTTTGGTGCTTGAATTGGATCAGGTGAATGACTTAAGACTTCATCTGAATACAATCAATGGTGCTGCTAGAGAGGTATCATGAGAATCAGTGGTTATTAAACTAGTACATATGAGCATATTGTTGGCTTCCATTTGATTTCACAAGTATGTGCAGGTTAAAGAATCCGCGAAACTACGACAGATAATGCAGACAATTCTTACTTTGGGAAATGCCTTGAATCAAGGCACTGCTCGAGGTACCACTGTCTGATGGTTGTTTTATTTCTTCCGATGATTCTGTTGCTATTATTTTTCTTGGTATTTGCATTATTACCATTATGTTCCTTAGCCTAAATGTTTAGTTTTGATTTTGCAGGATCTGCCATAGGATTCAAATTGGACAGCCTTCTTAAATTGTCTGACACCCGTGCAAGAAACAACAAAATGACTTTAATGCATTATTTGTGTAAGGTATGGCAGTTGAAAATCTTAACCGTATCGATTCTTAAGATTTTTCTGCCATCTAGTGCCTTGTCAAAGTTGGTGTTAATATCCATCTGCACAGATGTCTTGCTTTAACATTCGTATTTTGCAATTTTTTGGCGTTATTAAGGATATTTCATGTCATGCTTTTATCAATTTTTTTCTTCATTAGCTCATTGCTGAGAAAATGCCAGAGTTGCTGGATTTTAATAAGGATCTTGTTCATTTAGAAGCTGCCTCTAAGGTATTCTGTTTATGTTGCTAGAATTCGTTCTTTCCAATGTTTGTAACCTGTATTAGTAACCATTTTATAGCTGACCTGTCCAATTCCTTGCTTGCATATGTTTGATCATAACATCAAATAATCAGATTCAGTTGAAAGCTTTGGCTGAAGAAATGCAAGCTGTGAGTAAAGGTCTTGAAAAGGTTGAGCAAGAACTTGCTGCTTCAGAAAATGATGGAGCAATCTCTGCTGGCTTCCAAAAGGTGAGAAATACTGATGATATTTTGGTTTTCTCTCTGCTGGCTTCCAAAAGGTGAGAAATACTGATGACGTTTTGGTTTTCTCAAATAAACAGCATATACCAGTTTATAATTTCTATTTTATAAAGATAATATTGATCATGGATGAAAATGTCGGCCAACAACTAGACATTTCGGCCGAAGTGTCCCTTTTTTCAAGTGTCAACAGTGAAACTAGGGGCTAAAAGCATCTCTTCTCCCATGTTGACAAGATTTCCCCAACATCGTTGACATTTCACGATAATCCCAACATATCTTGATATTCCCACAAACCCAGAGAAAAAAATTCTTGATTTGTGAAGGTATTCATCCAAAATATAAGGAAAAAGAGGAAGAAGATGCAAATTCAAACAAAATAAACAAAATAAACTGTAATCATTGTTTAGAATCTCTAATTCAGTCAAATATAAACCACACCAAGCCTTAATTAATTACCCATGTGCTAACCCAGCCAATTAATCAAATTAACCCTTTTGTCCATTTTCACTTATATAAAAAATAATATCGATATCCCTGAAATATGTATAAATTGGAGGGCTGATATTATCTGCATGGCTGACATTTTCATCCTTGACATTAATTAAATACTTGTTATCTACAACTTCATCTTGAAAACTAGTCACACTTCTTAAATGTTTCAGTTATATCATATTCTTGTGTTTGAAGTGAAAGAAGAATGTTGTCAAACTAAATGTGTTACAATCAACGAGTTAGTTCCAGTGGTACAGCACTTTACCCTAACACGCACAGAAAGAGTTTAATTCTTGCTCCCCTCCTTCTGTTAAGATAATTTATTGTTTTGAAGTATAACTTAACAAGAAAAGTGTGATCAGTATACCTTTTGGGCAGACCCCTTTTATATATCCCCTTTTCTTCCTCCCAATAGAAATTGAAATAACACCTCCGTCACCTCCATAACACATAACAATCTGAAGTAGTTTCAGCAGCAACCCGATGGATATAATGATCATAATCTGATTGGTTTGGACCAGACAGTAGTGATGTAGAGGTCCATACTAGTTGGGACCCGCTGCCAAGTATATTATCCTAATGTTATTCCTAGGAGGGATCTTTTGGAATTTCTTTTAGACCTTTTTCTGGTGCATACAAATGTATGTTCTAGAAAGTACTGAGAAAAAACATGATATTTTTATTTTTAAACTTTTAAGCTTTCTCATTCATTGTTTCTTTGAAGTAAATTGCCTATGATATTTTCTATTTCTTATGGTCAAGGCTTAGGATATTTTCAAGACATTTAAACATAGGAGATAAGTTTAGTTGTTACCTTTACATTTCAACTTAAGAAGCAGAACTTCCTCCTCTGCAGGTCCTGAAACATTTTCTTGATACTGCTGAAGCTGAAGTAAGGTCACTAATATCCCTGTACTCTGAAGTGGTGAGTGCAGTCCAGAGTTCCAGAGTTCTTATCTTGTTGATTGATGGCTTTGTTTTATGCAGCTTACTGATGGTATAATGTCTTAACTCATTTTTTCCAGGGAAGAAATGCAGATTCTTTGTCTCAATATTTTGGGGAAGATCCAGCTCGGTGTCCTTTTGAACAAGGTCTGCTATGATCTTCAACTCATGAATACACAACACATTCTTCACTTTATTATTGGTGGTGGAAAATGATTGAAATCCATTCATAGTTTTCCAAGTACTGATTTAAATATTCATGGAAAAAAAAAATGGATATAGTTGTTATAATATGGTCGATCATGTGATGCAATTATTTGAGTTCTAGTTTTCCAGAGATTATATGAATTTCATCCAAAATTTATTTTATGATCTCTTTGATTTTCATGTCAAATTATTAAAACCTTTGATCTTTGACATGTCTTGGCCTCGCAGTGACACAGGTCTTGTTCGTTTTTGTCAAGATGTTCAACAAGTCACGAGAGGAAAATGAAAGACTCGCGGACGTCGAAAAAAGGAAGCTTGAAAAGGAAGCCATGAAAGAACGAACTGTAACTAATTCATCTGCAAGGAAAGATGGTGTTAAATAGAGCAACATGATATATACACATGTTTATGTTTTGGTGGGTAAAATTAATATATTGCAGAAACAGGCGGTCAATTTTAGAATTGACTTTTAGTTCATGCCCAAATTCGACCAACAATTTACACAAGATTGACAGTGCAAGTGGAAATTCTGATGTGAGCCCAATTCTTTTAAAGAGGCAGGTTTTTACTTTTTCCGAAGCTGCTGTTTAGGTCGAGATGGCAGCCAGATGGCAACTTGACCTTTGCTCTCTTTGAAACATGCTCGACCCATGGATCAATTGTATTCAAGCTGTAAATATTATAAGAACAGATGCTAGCATTGTAATCCTTTCCTCGCATCGCTTGAAACATTTTCTAGCATCTTATCTGATTTCGTGTTATGTCAATTTCTCCCTGTACTAGACAATCACAATTTTGTGCCTCCCAAATTGGTTGATGTCTGTGATTACGAGGTTGGTTATCAATGATCTTGTCACAGGTACAAATTTTTTGTTGGTAAGTTTTGGATTTGGATTGCCTTGAAGAATGACATTGAGCTCAAAACTGCGATGATTTTTTGAACATACAAATTGGTAGATTATCAGTTCAAAACCCTAGCAACCTTACAACTGACGAGTCTAAAAGATGCTGAAAATGTTGAAATGAAAAGACTGATACCAATTCATCCACTTCATGCAGTGAACTTCAAAAGCTGTTGCTTGATAATACAATTCTTCATTACAGTTTGATTTTGTTGTTGTCAAAGATTACAGTTTGATTAAATTCTTCACAAATGCGGAAAGGAGTTAAGAGGCTCAACATTGATCCTCAGTACCCCAAGCATTATCCCCAGAAAAAGCACATTCATATGTTTGGTTACCTTAAAGCCAATTTGATTGCCACTATATGTAGTCTTCAACCGCTGACCAAGTCTCATGCTTGTCCTGCAGCAGAAAAAGAGGTTTCTTGCTCTGATGCTTCTTTCCTTTTAGCCTTCTCTTTCTCAAGCAAGTAAATCTTCTCTGAGTCAGGTATAGCCAGCATGATTGTGTGCAGCCTCAAATTCATTTCCTCGACCTTTTCCATGAGTCTGTCATTTGTAAACATGCCGAGAATGACACTCTTGATCGTTGCCCAGCTTTCTACTATCGGTAATGCAATGATTGCAATTGAACCTATCGTACCCCATGCTATTGCAATGACTGCCCAGAATGTGAAGTACCCTAAACTGAAATCCCCTGCATTCAGAAACAATTTATGAAATATCAATAAGAAACATTTGGGGAAGTCCATGCACTATTTATCTTCTGACAGACATCTATGTTCTTATAAACTGTTACCATCTGCAATCTTAATAAGTTCTCCAAAGTTTACCTGCTGGAAGAGTGAGAAGAGGCCACAATAAAACAATGACCACAGTAAAGCCAACACCCCATTTCACAATCCATGCCTTTGCTCTCAACAATTTTTCCTCCTTGTACTCTTCTGCTGGTAGATCACTCTTTTCTTTCTCAACCACAGTGATCTTCTTAGTGGTGCCCCAATCATAGTTTTGTGGTGACAAGAAGCTGCAGATAGCATGTATGGCTCCACCAGTAAGTATAGAGACAAGGTTTCCAGCAAGCATCGGCGCGTTTCGACCAGTTGTGTCAAGATTTACGCGGCCATACTCGATTTTTGTAACAGATAGCCAAGTGATGATCCCAAGAACACAGCCAACAGTTGCTCCTAGAATTGCACCAATTGCATTTGCCTTTCTCCATAGAAGCATAAACGCAATGGGAATAACTGCTGAACCAATGAGCACTCCCATGGCCAGATACATCCAACCCAATGAAACTCCAGCCTTGTTTAGTATTACTGCTAACATCCCCATAAAGCATCCAAAAGCAAGGATGACACCCCTTGATACCTGGAGGATTTTCTTCCCGCTTGCATCCGGGTTTATGTATGTACGGTAGATATCGTATGTGCATAATGAGGATACTGCTATAAGCTCTGAAGAACCAGCTGATGTCACTGCCCTGCTCAACATATAAGAGAGTTGAATTATCAAAACCATAAAGACATTGAAACAGAAAGTGCAACAGAGTTAGGTAATCCTCAAGTGTTCAATACATCCTGACAGTAAATGTATTAAATTGTGCTCAACAAGATAAACTGTCTCCAGATCCAAAAATAAAAAATAAAAAATTCAAGTAAAATCAAAGACAAGTAAGATAAATACTTTACTACAGTTCAATTCTTCTATGTTTTGGCATGCTATGTTCGTTGACTCGAAAACATTTATGCTTGAACTTACATGAAAAGCATAGTAAGAAGAAGCACAGATCCTCCTTTTCCCATCAAAGCTATAGCTGTGGCAGGAGGAACAAGTCCGCGACTTGCTTCACTTTCTGTAACTGGTAGATCAAGTGCCAGTGCTCCCAGTCCCAATGATGTTGCCAATGAGAATGGGACCGCAAACCAGACAAGTCCACCTAGCAGGTAGCCCTTATGCGTTGATGAAGGCCGTGCAGCTATTGCACTTACCCAGTATCCCTGAAGTTTTCAATGTAACTTGTAAAATGTGACAAATTTTGAACTTAAGACATTTAAAAGATGTCTGCTTAGTTGCTTGTAATCTATTGATCAACTTACATTATCAACAAAAACAGTGCCAAAGTTTCCGACTATGTTGATAATCCCAAACACTAGCCCTCCAGAACTTAACATTGTTAGGTACGACCCTTTATAATTCCCACTAGCAGGACCACAAGACTGTCCATGATGAGAAACAGGCTCCTTACAAATCCTTGATTTACTCGCTAACTCTACCAGACGGTTGTACACGATGCTAGGGCTACCGAGCTCACTGCTTGCAATGTATACAAGGTAAACGAATATGACTAGTACCACATGAACTGAAACCAAACCAAGAACACATATCTCAGGATGACATGAATTAGACTAAAGAGAAAACATATCAACTGCATCAAGGGCATTATAAAAGAAATTTAAATGACTACCTATAACAGAATGTATGTAGCTTGCCAAGAAGGTAGCTTTTAGTCCTCCAGCTAATGTGTAGACAATTACTCCAAGAGGTATCAGGAAGCTAGCAGCATAGATGTTTACACCGGTAAGTGCATTTACCACAGCTGAACCTCCGAGCAGCAGCATTGCAGTTACAATAATGTTTGTCAAAAAGCAGAAACTGAGGAAGACAATGTGTGCTGCTGTGCCCCAGCTGAAGAGGAATGTTATTCATAACATTAATTAGTGAACTATGAGCTTTAGAATACAAGTCCCCGTAAGGGAGGGATGGAACTTAATGAATCTTATCTTTTGGTTTATCTAACCACACATACCGAGCTTTCACTATTTCGCAAACAGTGTGAGCGTGAGGAGCCTTTCTCTTGATCTCTATAGCTATTATACCAAACAAGAGTACCTAATTATTAGGAACATTAAGTTGTTAGTCTAACGTGCCTTAATTTTCTCTTATATGAAGATTATTCATATCTCTAACAATCAACAGAAGGAAACAGCTTGGACATGCCTGAATTGTAGCCCCGCTAGCATACCAAAAAGGTCCACTTACTCCATACTCCCAAGCAACATTTGAACTTTGCAAGATTGTGGCAGCCCAAGTCCACTGCACAAATTTTCAACACAAAGGAAGAGCAATCAGTCCCCCAAAATCATCTCAAGAAATAAAACTTTTCCATTAAAATCCGTAAATGGTTTACGTGCTAGGGACTGTACCTGGGATACAATCACACTGGCAATGAGTCCTGTTTTAACATTTCTTCCTGCAGTGTTGAACCATTCAGATGTGTGCTTGGAACCGACATATCGCTTCTCCAGCCACACCTGACCCACAGATAAACATACGAGGCATCAACATCTTGCATTGTTTTCAGGAACAGGCAAGTACACCATAAGTCCTATTCTGGTTACTGGTAACTAAAATTTTTGTGTTTTTAAAGCATACGAAAATACAATGGTGGAGGTTAAAGAATAGATTGTTTAACACGATAAGGGTCCAGCATTATGTGATTACATAAACAGTTTCTTAGTTTACATTTTATTAGAGACATGGATTGAATTGTAAGAAGCTAGAGTATGATCAAGATAGTTGTTAGAATCACAAATGGAACTACTATGTTCAATCAATGTTTTAAGTTTCAATCCATATCAATTAGATACCACAAGTTTCACCAAATCCCGGCAATGTCTAATAACTCAATTCTGTTTAGTGAACAACATATAGGGGTTTAGACCAAAACTCCGATGTAAACCAATATTTTATGTCACAGTGTCGTCGCTATATATAACTTCTTGAGTCTCTCCACCCATTGAAGTGTCTACCTCGTCCCAAAAGAACAAATAAAGAAACCAAGAAATTAGGATATGGTAAATGACATTGGTAAAAGGTAAATTTAGTTTTTTATATTTTATTTAGTGAAAAGGTTTAATAAACAGACAAAAAAAACATCAATAATGACATCTCTTTTACTCCATACTAAAATGAACAAGTGACGAATACCAGGAAAGATGTGAAGACAGCAAAGAAGGCTCCAAAGCCAAGAATCACAGAATAACCAACGCCCTGATTGAGCACGGGTTTGCCTCCAAAGAAGCTGGTTTGCCTCACACAGCCACCACCATCTCCTGCCACGTGGTAGTACTTGCTTGAAAACTCAAAAGGAGGACACTGTGACCAAGAGCTAGCCATGAACAAGGTCAACAAGAGAGCTTTCAGAACAGCACCTCCAGCTGCCCGTTTATCCTTTATCTGTCATCAAAGGCAAAATCTAATAAAGAACGTAAATATAGAGGCTGAGATTGCTTTCTATCTTTCTTGTTAGGACCAATGCAATTGTCAAGTGTGAAGTCAAACTAGGAAGCTATCTGTCCTTGTTTTTGTCTTTTTTTCCTATACGGCTGTCCTAAAGTCTTTGTTGGATATTATAGAGTAGGGTAGGTAAATTTTGTCTTAGAGCAGAGGGAGATTCATGTAATTTTGTCATGTTGACAGGATAGCTAAACAAGTATACAAAGCATGCAAAGCTATAGAAGGAATGTTTCTTTATTTTTGGTGAAGAGAGCTGATTTTTCAGCTCCCTTTTTCTCTACTTATACTCCATTTTATTTTTTAAATATTTTTTAATTAATTTTATTCGTTTTTTCTTTTTATTTCCTATTCTACCCTCACCATCTAAACCCTTGTTGAAAAAAAAAAAAAACTCAAAACCCCCCACGCCTCCACCCCTCATCTTCTTCTGCCCCGCTGCACCACTGCCCAGCCCCCTTCCTAATCCCAACCCATGGGCCGACCCACAAAGGCCAGATCTGGCCTCCCTCATCCCCGTGCCCCCAGCTTCATCATCACCACCAACCCAACTGCAAACAAACCACAAGAATCGCAGTGACCACCCAAATCGTATCACAGTGTTGACACTCACAAAATTGAATTTGCCCCCTCTTGCCCTGCATCTCATTAAGTCGAACTCTCCCCTATTTCAAAAACAAATTCTCTACTCTGTATGCAAATTTAAAAACGAAAAATTGAAAAGAGAGAATGAGTTCAATCCAGTACAATAATTTTCCCTTTACGCCTTAACTTGTACTTGGTTAGAGAGCGAAATAGGGCTGATGGGATCTGGCTGGGGATGGTTGTAATAACCCAAACTTAAATTAATATTAATTATTAATTTATTAAGAAGAAAAGACAATTTTGCACTCGGAATAATTTATTAAAGAAAGGTTGACTTTTTGACCGAGAAGGAATTTGACAATTCCACACACCGTTGCATAGAGCACGACGAAATGAGTCTATAGACACGAAGTGGGCTCTAATCGGAGCTTTAATGAAAGAAATACGGTTAAAATACTCCGAGGGGCAAAACGATAATTTGAAAAAAAATCATATTTTAAAACATCATTCTCTCTCTCTCTCTCTCTCTCTCTCTCTCTCTCTCTCTCTCTCTCTCTCTCTCTCTCTCTCCTGGCTGGGCACGCAGAACCCCTCCTCCCATTTTTTTTTTAACAGCCGAGCAGCTCTTGGAGCCGTCGCCGCCACCGTGGTCCACCACCGGAGCTGGGTCCGGTCTTGAAATGACCGGTGAGGCCTCGCCGTCCTAACCCAACCAATCTCCGCTGCCAACAGCCTGTGCAGCCACCGAATTTTGCGAAAATCCGGCCAGATTTCGAACCGTTTTCCTTCTATCTTTTCGAACGCCTCCGGCCACCATTCCAGGCAATTAAGGTATGGATTTTCGACTATTTTCCATGCTCTAGCTGATGGTTGGGTAGGATTACACCGATTTCTAAATTTTGTTTTTGGGTCCACTCACTCTTTTTAATGTTTTGCGCCCTAGACAGTAGGCGTGCACAGGGATCCACCATCGGGCCATTTTCCACCTTCAGCGCTTTCCTTTTTGATGTAGGACTTTTGTTTTTCTAAAGGATTGGCTCCTTATAAATTTTTAGTAGGCGCTCTGATATTTTGCCCTAGACTTAGAATTTAACAGTTGGAATGTATATATGCGTATACTGGCAGTTGGTTGTATATATATATATATATATATATATATATATATACACTTGTTTGGCAGGTGTAAATGTTTTGGTATTGATCCAGTTACAAGGGAGAGTCTACCGATTTTTCGGTAGAAGTCAACCTTGTTATTTTATCGTGCTTTGTATAGAAAGGCAATTAGATCATTCGTGCTTGACATCGGCCAGGTGTCGGACATGCACAGGGTCCGGCTCGGATTCCAAAGCGGAATTTGGGTTGGGTCTTGTCAATGGTGGTGGACATTGAAGAGGAACATAAGCTTTGGAGAGGTTGTGGCGAGCTTGTTTTGTTGGGGCTGGGCATGCGGATGGGGGAAGAAGGAAAGACATAATAGAGAGGGAGACGAGGTGGGCGGTGGGGTGGTAATTTCGGACACGACCCGATACACGCATGAGAAATTAGCAGGTTCAATCCGCACGATAAAAAAACAGGTCAATTTCGGGTCAACCCGTTCTGACTCATTTAATAAATGGGTGGGTTTCGGGTCAACCCGTTAACCCGCTATAATACCTATCTAACCCTTTTATTAAACGGGTCGTGTCAACTCGTGTACAACTCGCAAACTCTCTGAAAAATAAAGACAAATTGAGACTTCAGCACACACACACACAAGGGGTTTCTAATCCCTACCATCCTCATTTCTCTCAAACATCTTATCCACTGTGCTACAAACAACTTTGTGATTTTATGGTATGCCTTTTGATATTTACAATGTTTCTTTTTCTTTTATGTTTTCCTTTCTTTTCCGTCTCTCTTCTCCTCTTTTTTTCTTCTTTCTTCTTTCTCCTCTTTTTTTTTTTTTTTTCTCTCTTTTCCTTTCCTCTTCACTCCTTTTTTTTTTCTTTTTTTTTTTCCTTCTCTTTAGTTTTCTCTCATCTCTCTTTTTTCTTTCTTTCTTTCCTTCAATCTTCTCTTGCTCTCTTTCTTTCTTTCTTTTTTTCTTTCTTTTCCTTATATTTTCTCTACTCTCTATGTTTTTTTTTAATTAAAATTTTTTCGGTTGTGAGTTTTGTAACATGCATGTTATTATTTATGAACTCGTTACACGACTTGAAACCCGCACGATAAAAGACGACCCGAACCCGACACGACACGTTTATTAAATGGGTTGGGTTTGGGTTGAGCATTCTTAACACGTTTATTATCCCGACATGACACCACCCATTGCCAACCCTAGGCGGTGGTGAGCGGTGGGTTATGTGTGGTTAGCTTCAGAGAGAAAGATCAAAAATCATTTGCTTAATATTACAAGAGCTGAAATTAAAATCACAAATTTTATTTTTTGTTTTTTATTTTTTGTTAACTTTTCTTAATTTCAATTATCAAAATATCTTAATTCAAGTAAAGATAAAATAGGAAAGAGAAAAAATAAAAAAGAATAAAATTAATTAAAAAGTAATAAAAAATAAAAGGGAGTGTAAGCAGAGAAAAGGAGAGTGGGAAAATCAACTCTCAAAAAAATTTTTTTTTTTTAGTCAAAACATGTATACGTATTATTGAAAAATACACTATACACAAACAATTTTAAAAAAATTATAATAAAATATCATCTGATTTGATATTTTTTAGGAAAAAAAAAATTAATCCAAGATATAACACTTTCCAAGCATAAAACTCAGACGAAGAGAGACTGCGCAATTGAAATTGAAATTGATCATTTAAATTCAACCTTTTCGTTCATTCATTCGAATATTGAAGCAGCAACAGCAGAAGAAAAAGAATGGCGTTGAAATTTCTGAACAAGAAGGGACGGCAAACAGAGTGCGTTCGGAACACAGAGAACGCGTGGAAGGCAGAGCAAAAGCACGAGGCCGAGCAGAAGAAGTTGGACGAGCTCCGCAAACAGATGGTTGAAGAGCGTAAGCGCTCTGAGTTCCGCCTTTTCTAGGAGCAAGTCGACCTTCGCTTGTCTCGTGACTCATAATTTAACATATAAAATAAAAGATAGAATCTAGTGAAAAAAGGGGTCTAGCCCAGTTAAAAAAGGGTCTTGACATGTAGATGAGAGGTCTCCGATTTGAATCCCCACCACATCATAGTTGTGTGCATGCGTGAGAAATCCATTTTCCCTCTAATTTAGACTATTACTTGTACTATAAAAATAAAAAAAAAGGTTGCATTATTGTTTATTTTCTTTCACCAATCAATATTATTGAGTTAGAATAGCTTGTTTATTTTAACAATGATTCTTTCTATATTTCACCAAGGGAACTGATTTTCCCACTCCTTTTTATTTTTATTACTTTTTTATTTATTATTTCTTTTTCTTTTTCTTTCCTATTCTACCCTTATTTCTTTTTCTTTTTCTTTTTCTTTCCTATGCAACCCCTCAAATTAAGCGACCACAAGTTGACACATTTGCTAATGCACACAGGAAGACTGACAAAATTGCTTTCGGATAGATCAATTGTCACAAAGTTGGACCAGAAACAAAAATTCTCCAAGGAATCAATATTTGATACATTGCACCCTTCAAAAGACATCTTCCCCTGCCTCAAGAAGTTGCCATAGCGAGGACTGTTTGTATTGGTTCGAACCTCCAAAGGAAGTGATTCTGCACTCGATAAACCTTCAGAGATCAAGTTATTTGGCATTGTGACAAGTTTTGGGCATCGATCGAGATGAATAAAATGTAGGTTTTGCAACCCATAAATACTTTGTGGCAGATTTGCAAGGTTTTCACATCCTTGCAAAACTAATTGTTCAAGCCCAGTGAGATTTCCAATTGATGAAGGCAACTCTTCTATAGCAGTTGCACTAAGTTCCAATTTAATTAAGGATTCCATTTTGTCCACAATTTCTGGGAAGCTCTCCAACTTTATGCAACCGTGAAGAGAAAATGATTTCAGAGATTTCAACCCAACTTTATTTGGAAACTTCGTGAGTTCAGAGCAGCAATGAAAGTCCAATTTTTCAAGTTTATCAAGATATCCAACAGATGGATGAACCTCGACTAAACTTGTACACAAACTCGCATTCAAGTACCTTAAGTTTGGGCTGCTGGATAGGTGGGGGATTTCAGTTAGGAAGTTAGATCCCTTGAAATTCAGAGATGTCAACTTTTTCATATGCTGTGAAATAAAAAAATAATAATAATCAAGTGGATAGCATTGAAGACATTTACAACATAAATCAGTTAATAAAGGAGACCTCTTAAAAGTACCTTCAATCCCTCCCCTAGTTGTTTGATGCGGCTGTCAGGCAGACTGAGCACAACTAGTCCATTTGGACGAAAATTGGGTGGAAAAAATTGGAACGGAAATCCACGCCAATCAAGAACTCTCAAATTGTTTGCGATAGAACTAGCATCTCCAGAAAGGCATACATTGTGGTTTATGAGAATTTTAAGATTTTTCATCTTCGAGAAGCTTTTGCCAACATCCAAGAATATCTTATCATCTTGTTTGGGGAAATTTAACATGATACCTGTGATTTTATTTGTTCCCTAATAGAAAAAAGAAAAATGTACCAAGTGTTACAAAGCATTTATAATTATTAAAAAAAAAAAAATTATACTTAACAGACAACATGTGTTACTTATTGAATTAAATAAAACTTTACACTCACATATATAATTTAATTTACTTACTGTATTATTCGTCAGAACATGCTTGACATCTTCATGAAACCACAATCTGCTACGTCCTCCGGCTTCAGTGGGCGACTCTTGCTGAACTATGTCCTTACCCATCTCTTCTAATAAATCATGCATCCAAATATAATTATCGGATGAACTATGTTCAACACTTATGAGGGCCTTTTCTATGAGTACTTCAATGCTATAACTAGCGTTGAGGCCACAAGCGTCTTTCACATACTTTGTATCTTTACCCTTAAAGAAACATGCAATGTCAAGGAAAACCTCCTGTACGCTGTGATCCAATGCATTGTAACTTATTTTGAGAACGTCTTGAATTTTCTTGCTTTTGAAACCATCCAATGCAGCTTCCCATTTATCTATACTTCCACCACATAGACAACAACCAAGAACTTCCAAAGCCAAAAATCTCCTCCTATTCTTCTTCCTCAATTACATTAAAGAAAAACACAAAACAACCATGGAGAATAACAAGAAGAAATCATCGATGTCAGGGGACCTGAACCCAGAAGGCAAGATTGGACGTTGGCGTTGATTAGGTTTTCTATCTCGTCGATGTCGAATTGGGAGGATGGGTGGAGTGGAACAATGGAGTGTGAAATTTTTCTTGTTTTGTCGAGTTCAGGAAATCAACAAAACAACCCATTGGGATGGGGGCTCTTGGGTTGGTGTATGAATGGAGCCATGGCGGCAAAGTGGAGGTCTACATATTGAAACATGGCGGAGATGGGGGCTCTTGGGTTGGGGTTCTGGGCTATCACTATTGGGAAGAGAGAGAGGGATATTTGTTTAATTTTTAATTTTTTGCTAAACGAAAAGAAAAAAAAAAACAAACAAACCAACCCAAAAAACGGAGAGGGGAGGCTTGGGTGGGGGCGACTAGTGGTGATGACGAAGTAAGGTGTGGGTGACGGTGATGAGATGGTGGCGTGCAAGGAGGAGAAGATGGGGTGCTAGGATTTGGGGAAGAAGGTGGGAGCAGATAGAGATGGTTTTTTATTTTTATTTTTAAGTTTATATATTTATTTATATTTTATATTTGCTTAAAAATTATTATTTATTTAGAAAAAGAAAAGGAAATAATATTAAAATGAAGTAAAAAGAAATTAATGTAGAGTAAGAGTAGAATAGGAAAGAGAAAGAACAAAAAAGAATAAAATTGATTAAAAAGTATTAAAAAGCAAAAAGGAGTGTAAGTAGAGAAAAGGAAAGTGGGAAAATCAACTCTTTTTTTTTATTGTTGAAAAATATGGGCTTCATTGAAAAAAATCCGTTTATAATACATGAAAAAAATGCATTCGTATGATTTGGAAGACTATTAAAAATAAAAATTTATTTACTCTTACATAAAGGAATGTGCAATATATTTTGTATTTTTTTCAATTTAAAATATATAATTTTCTTTGGATTACCCACCATAAACTATAATTTTCCCAATTCAATACCGAGTCTCAAATTTCAGGTACGAAAATAATAAAAAATACATGCAATAGCTTAGATAAAAAATCAGAATTTGACTAAGTGGTGAAATCAAATTAATTTGATATGAAATATATTGCTAAAAGTACCTTAAAATATATATGAAAAATTATATTTATTATTACTAGAATAAGTGAACTTGTAGGTAAATATAGCAAATCTCCTCCCTACCCCTGTAGGTAAATATAGGAAATCTCTTAAAAAATATATATATATAATCTCCTCCCTATCGTCAGACTCAAATTCACTCACATTCTATTCAGAAAGGTTACACACTTTGCATTTCTAAAAACAAAAAAAGAATCTTAGAAACATATTGGGGGTGAAGAAATTGGATATGGGCAATAGATATCCAAACAGAGATGGGTTCCCCTTTCTCAACATGGCCATCCCGATTTTTGCATTATTCATGTTCGCCACCAACAACATGGGTACATGGTGGTTTTGTGTTCAATAATTCACGCATAGTTAATCAGACCGATGCCTTGATTACTTAGATGTGGCATCCAACTATCAGCTGTCATCGATACAAAAACGAACATTTATAATCTCTTCCCAGTGGAAGATGACTCACTCAATAATCTGCAAGATAAAAACAAATGAGGCATGAGCAAACAGCCTACTTATATACTAACTCAGTTATATCTACCATGTAAGATCAAAGTCAATTTTCAACATCGTAGTAAAGCCGCTCACCTTTTGGTCCAAACTCGAAGTAAGTTTTGAACATCAACACCTGAGAGAGTACACAAAACATAATTACCTTAGAATTCTTCTATGATTGAAACACACTAAATGGTAAACATCAATACAACACGTAAAAATATTAAAAAATAAAAACTCATTACCAATTTTGTGCTGAAAGGGAGGTTAATAATAAAAAATAAAATAAAATAAAGTGATGCGAACTCA
Source organism: Prunus dulcis (assembly GCF_902201215.1). NCBI lineage: Eukaryota > Viridiplantae > Streptophyta > Magnoliopsida > Rosales > Rosaceae > Prunus > Prunus dulcis. The sequence continues at coordinate 1,732,971 of NC_047654.1, read as the reverse complement.
CATTGAAATGCAGACAGAGGTCATATCTTTGTTCTCTTTCTGGGTCCAACTTCATCACCTACATCATCTAATTCATTTTAATCAATATGTTTGCCATCATCATCACCATCCTTTGACATACTGATGGGAGCCAGGTGGGCCCCCATTCTTTTGATGTGCAACCCTTTGCCGGTAACTTTAACTTGACAAATAGGCTCATGGCAAGAAATTGGAATACATGCCAAACACACATTACTTTCCCCTGTCTCTCTTTCATGCAGATATATCCGATATTTATAACTACCCAAATAAAATTCAAGAGAACAATAGCTATAAAATGATTCCGTAATTTCCCAAACAGCAAACAAAACCAATTTTGTGTTCTCCAATACGGAAGTCAAAAGAATTTCAATAGGAAGTTTGTAATTACGAACACTCCTGCCATAGTCATCAACGTAATCAAATTTACTTTCATCATAGTCATCAAAGTCACCACGAAATCAATTTTGGGTCCAACTTCATCACCTACATCATCATCATCTGATTCATCTGATTCATTTTCATCAAAATGTTTGCCATCATCATCACCATCCTTTGACATACTGATAGGAGCCAGGTGGGCCCCAATGCTTTTGATGTGCAACCCTTTGCCCTTAACTTTAACTCGAAAAATAGGCGTCTTTAATATTTGTTCACAGTAAGAAATTGGAATACATTTCAGCCACACATTACCTTCCCCTGTCTCTATTGTAAACAGATCCAGATGACCTTCATAACCATCCAAATCATATTCAAGATAACAATGGCCATCAAATGATTCCGTAATTTCCCAAACAGCAAACAAAACCAATTTTGTGGTCTCCAATACGGAAGTCCAAGGAATTTCAATAGGAAGTTTGTAATTACGAACACTCCTGCCATCAAAGTCAACGTAATGAAATTTACTTTCATCATAGTCATCAAAGTCATCACCAAAAGTGAACCACTCTGGAACTTCACTGCCACGGTGAGGTAGTGTAACGGTAATCCTCTCTTTCATCTTCATCTGTAACACAACACAACACAACACAACACATGCATATTATTATTAATTAGTCCAGCTTGCAGCATACATAGTTAGTATTAACAATATATGTAATGTATGCATACTAATTATATAGATAAAAGATACATATGTCACCTGATTCAATAAAATTTTTGCCATCTTTGAAAGATCCAACCCTAGGTTATCGCATAACCTATGGCAATTAGACAAGTCCATGTATCTAATGCCTTGCATGTCTTCGTCTTCCAATATCTTTGACAATGTTGAAAATCTTTCCAGTGATATGCAATCAACCATATAGATCATTTCTATAGATGCTGGAAGTTGTACTAGAATTTCTACAAGCCTCTTGCAACCACTCAAATTAAGTGACCACAAGTTGACACATTTGCTAATGCACACAGGAAGACAGACAAAATTGCTTTCGGATAGATCAATTGACTCTAAGTTGGACCAGAAACAAGAATTCTCCAAGGAATCAATATTTGATACGTTGCACTCTTGAAAAGACATCTCCCTCTGCCTCACGATGTGGCCATCGCGTGGACTGTTTGTGTTGGTTCGAACCTCCAAAGGAATTGATTCTGCACTCGATAAACCTTCAGAGATCAAGTTATTTGGAAGTGTGACAAGTTCTGGGCATCGATCGAGAACAATAGAATATAGATTTTGCAACCCATAAATACTTTGTGGCAGATTTGCAAGGTTTTGACAATCGGATAAATATAAATGTTCAAGCCCAGTGAGATTTCCAATTGACGAAGGCAACTCTTCTATAGCACTTTCATATAAGCTCAATGTTTCCAGCCCAGTGAGATTTCCAATTGATGAAGGCAACCGTTCTATAGCACTTTGATGTAAGCCCAATTCTTTCAGCCCAGTGAGATTTCCAATTGATGAAGGCAACTCTTCTATACCAGTTCCACCAAGTTTCAATTCAATTAAGGATTCCATTTTGTCCACAATTTCTGGGAAACTCTCCAACTTTATGCAACGGTCAAGAAAAAATAATTTCAGAGATTTCAACCCAACTTTATTTGGAAACTTCGTGAGTTCAAAGCAGGCAGAAAAGTCCAAAATTTCAAGTTTATCAAGATATCCAACAGATGGATGAACCTCGACTAAACTTGTACAAAAACTCGCCTTCAAGTACCTTAAGTTTGGGCTGTTGGATAGGTCGGGGATTTCAGTTAGGAATTTAGATCCCGTGAAATTCAGAGATGTCAACTTTTTCATATGCTGTGAAATAAAAAAATAATAATAATCAAGTGGATAGCATTGAAGACATTTACAACATAAATCAGTTAATAAAGAAGACCTCTTAAAAGTACCTTCAATCCCTCCCCTAGTTGTTTGATGCGGCTGTAAGGCAGATTGAGCACAACTAGTCCATTTGGACGAAAATTGGGTGGAAAAAATTGGAACGGAAATCCAGGCCAATCAAGAACTCTCAAATTGTTTGGGATAGAATTAGCATCTCCAGAAAGGCATACATTGTGGTTTATGAGAATTTTAAGATTTTTCATCTTCGAGAAGCTTTTGCCAACATCCAAGAATATCTCATCATCTTGTTTGGGGAAATTTAACATGATACCTGTGATTTTATTTGTTCCCTAATAGAAAAAAGAAAAATGTACCAAGTGTTACAAAGCATTTATAATTATTTAAAAAAAAAAAATTACTTAACAGACAACATGTGTTACTTATTGAATTAAATAAAACTTTACACTCACATATATAATTTAATTTACTTACTGTATTATTCGTCAGAACATGCTTGACATCTTCATGAAACCACAATCTACTACGTCCTCCGGCTTCAGTGGGCGACTCTTGCTGAACTATGTCCTTACCCATCTCTTCTAATAAATCATGCATCCGAATATAATAATCTCCATGTTCAACACTTATGAGGGCCTTTTCTATGAGTACTTCAATGCTATAAGCAGCGTTGAGGCCACAAGCGTCTTTCACATACTTTCTATCTTTACCCTTAAAGAAACATGCAATGTCAAGGAAAACCTCCTGTACGCTGTGATCCAATGCATTGTAACTTATTTTGAGAACGTCTTGAATTTTCGTGCTTTTGAAACCATCCAATGCAGCTTCCCATTTATCTATACTTCCACCACATAGACAACAACCGAGAACTTTCAAAGCCAAAGGAAGGCCTTGAGCATAGCGTATTGCACGTTCTGCAAGTTTCACATAATCACCCAAAGGAGGCCCACTTCTTTTGAAGGCATGCCAACAGAAGAGCTCAAGTGCTTCAGGATCATCTAAAATCTCGACCTCATGTATTAAATTAACATGATGAGCAGTTAACAGTTGCTTATCCCTTGTTGTTATGATAATTCTACTGCCTACACCAAACCAATCACATGCCCCAACTAACTTGTGTAACTGGTCCATGTCATCCACGTCATCAAGAACCAAGAGAACCTTTCTACAACTCAACCTTTGCTTTATCATCGTGGCCCCTTTATGAACGTTGGCCACCTCCAAATTTGTATCCCTTAGAATCTCAGAAAGAAGAGTCCTCTGTAATTTGTATCCCTTAGAATCTCTGACGTTTGCCAAAAAAGAACAGCCTTCAAATTCGTGGGCAATTGAATTATAAACAGCTGTAGCAATTGTGGTCTTACCAATTCCACCAGTTCCCCATACACCTACCATACGAACATCGGTTTCCCTCAAATCCAAAAGCTCAATTATATCTTCTACAGGACGGTGCATTCCAACTGGATACTCTGTCACATACAAATATGTACGGTCTATTACTTCCCGTGAAATGTGTTGAACGATATTATGAATCAGTTCAGCTTCAGATCTATTTCTGCCAATTTAAAAGCATATGAAATATTTAATCACATGGCATTTTTATATAAAAATTAATTTAAAAAGGGCAATTAAGGAACATAATACACAAAAAAAGAGAAGAGAATTTAGAGCAACAATGAATTTAGAGCACTAATTATGTAAGGATAAGGAGGTTGGAAATTTACTCATCGGACAGAGTGAACCCCGCCAATTTTCCTGCTTGTGAAAGTGCTTCCTTCCATCTGTTGAGCTTCTCTACATTATTGCAGTCCATGTTAGCCAGTCTATGATTCCGTACATGTGATGGATTCACCTTGTAAAAAACTGGGATGACCAATTGTTGATTTGATTCTTTGCAATCAAGAATCTTAACAAGCTCATCCAAGCACCATTTTGAGGAGGCATAGTTTTCGGAGAACACAACCACAGAAATCTTTGAGTCTTCAATTGCTGTGAGAAGCGCGTTTGATATTTCTTCTCCTCTTCTGAGCTCATCATCATCCATGAAGGTGTTAATTCCTTGTAGACGCAAATTGCTATACAAATGGCTTGTGAAATTTGAGCGAGTGTCTAAACCTCTGAAGCTCAGAAAGACATGGTATTTCCATGACTTGGTGAAACGAGCAGAAGAAGAAGAGGCTCCTCGGTTGGTCATGGAAGCCAAAGATAATTGTTTCAGTGTTTGTTTCTCTCTTTGGATTCGCTAAGCCTTTTTAACTTGAAGAGCTTAGATGTGAAAAAGGCAATGTGAATTCATGAAATGGTGAGCAAGTCTCTGTGAAACTTCCTGTCTTCAATTATTGAAGCTTTTTCACGTGACGAAGAGCCCACAACTTCCCTGACACCTCCTGTCAATGCATGCTTTTGGTGAAGTGCTCTCTAGTCTCTAGGATGTTTTCTCCTTTTGCTGAAAACCTCAACTTTTTCTAGTGGGGAATCATATTCTGCTTTCATTTTTTCATTCCTTGAAAACCAATATTTGGTAAGAGAATTACTTGTTCTCATGCAAAAGTAATTCTAGTAAACCTCAACTTTTTCTAGTGGCTATTACTGATAAAAATTTGCGATTTATAGTAGGAACAATGGATAAAATCGACATAATAAAAAAGTAATAAAAGTCAAATGACTTACATTTAAAGTAAAAATTATGTAGACTAAACTTAATGACAACTAATCATTTTGGACCTAAATCTAAGAACCCATAATTATTTTATTGTTTGGTTGTAGTTAGAAAATAGAGACGTCTTTACTTGAAGAGTTTCGGTGTGAGCACATGCAAAACAAGTTCTCTTTGCTTTGCATCTAATGTGAATTCATGAAAAGATCAGGAAGTTTACTTCTAGTTTACAATGAGAAATTTTCTCTTATAATTATGACGCGTTTTCAAGTGATGGACAGCCCACAACAGGACTTCTTGGTTTCCTAGAAATGTTTCTCACAGTGGGGTGAGCAAATGCAAAAGCTTTCTCTTTGCTTTGCATCTGACTTTATGAAAATGTAAGGAAGTTGTGGGGATGAGGAGATAGAAAGGGAGGGGGAAGAAAAGAAAAACCAAGGGGAGTGGAGTGGAGGAAAAAAGGGGACGACAAGATTTTGGTTTAATCAAAAGCTTGTTGACAATAAAACAACTCTCATACCAAATGATTAAAGGAAAAAAAAAAAATGTTGCT